>NC_056735.1:905156159-905456159 GCF_019279795.1 Protopterus annectens
GCACATTTTAATGTTCATATGTTTATGGGATTATGTTCTGCAGTATGGCCTGTCGGGGTGTATTGCGGATGTGAATGTATGTTCTTTGGTTTCCTTTCTGATTCACCCACTGCTCCTTCGTACACCTCCAGTTCACCTATTGTACATCTGACCCAGTCTCCCTTTGGTGAATTATTACATTACCTGTCACCCCCCCCATATTCCACACACACCATCCATCCCTTCTCTGGTTGATGGCCCATGGCACAGACAACAGAACACATTGCTTACTCTACATATCTCTGGTACCAATATGGTTGTGAGGACAACCCTAGCATATTTGACCTTCCACATGCTGTAATTCACACACATGGGTACACACAAATACTTATCTTTCATGACATGGTAGGTAAACCCGGATAATACCCATTCATCTTTCGGCCATCCAGACAAGGACGACTTGGACCATGAATGGGCAGTTATTGAGTGAATGTTCTGACCATTGGTAGGGTTGCCATCTTTTCAATTGGCCAAAGTGGGACATTTTCAGGACACACATCAGATTTTACAGGCCAATGCATACCCACGGTCAGTACAAAGGATAGAAATTTACTTTTATGCCTATATGGAAGCTTATTCTTGTAGCAGTTTAGTTGCTTATTCTGTTTCTTGTAACATTTATGTATTTTAGATACAGAAATAACTATTTTATGGAACTATTACTTAAAATATGGGACATAATTATGTCCTACAATTGCAGGACATTTGCCATTTTTAATATTTTTGATAAGGACACAACTGCCCAGAGAGGGACTGTCCCTCACAGAGTGGGACTGGTGACCCTAACCATTGGGCTAGGCTTAGCAAAGGGCAGCAGCATGCAAACCCACTGCATTTCGTTTCCACTTTAACAATCAACACTACAATGGAATACGGGCACGGGGTTTTAAATGTCATTTGTTTGAGGGATGAGGGCTCAATATTCAGCTACGTACCTTTGTGTTTACTTTTTATTTTGGTGTTCACTTAACTGTCTTGTATGCTTTGCATACATTTCAGTATCCACGGACACTGAGGAGTGATTACTATTACAGGCAGGCTGTACTAAACAGCATTTTAGGTTGCGCTTCTGCAGCCGACATGTTCACTCCCCTGTGCAGCGCTTAGACATGCCCCCTGCACTCGCGCATGTTTCCTATGCACGTGGACGTTGTGGCAGTGTGCCTTCATTAATATGCATAGGGTGCTGCTGTGCCATCTCTATGCTGCACGGTCGGCGCAAGGCTAATGCCGTCCTTGTGCTGAGCTTCATGAATCCCGAGGATTATCTTATAATTATTTCACTTTTAATAAAAAAAAATTTATAGGCAATGCAAAGGTGAGGCTATGGGGTAGCTATGGCCCCTAGTTATGCAAATTTGTTCATGACAAGTTGGGAAAGAGTTTATTTTGAATTCTAGATTTGCTGTTTATATTTATTTTTATAAGTGATTTATTGATTTGTTTTTTATGGGTTGGCTCTGAATTAGAACTGATATAAGAAATATGAGAATTTTTGTGAAAATATATAAAAAAAGATGCCCAGAATAATAATCTGGAGTACAGTAGCATGCATAATGTTAAATTAAAAACAACATAATTTATAGTCAATTTGATAGAATAAATAGGCTTACTGATGAAGGTGATTATTTTTTTAGAAGAATGTGAAGTTTTTAAAAACAAATTTTTGTTTAGAGGGTATCCCAGGAAGGTCATAGATGAAGCTTTGACTAAAACTTTAGTTATAAGAAAAGGGGGGGATTCCTTATGATATAAAGTTTAGTAAGCCTGATTTAGATTTCAGTTTGTGTTGCACATTAGATAATTCAGTGGATTTAGTTGGCATAAAGCAGGTTATTATTAATAAATTGAAATTTTTAAAGAATTCTCAGGATATTGGTAAGATGGTAGGCATGAACCCTGTTTTTGTTGTTAAGAAAGGAATAAGTTTGAAAGATTATTTTGAAACTAAAAATATAATGATATTTCCATGTACAATGGGATGTCAGGATGCAACAATTGTAATTATTGTAAGTATGTGTACTCAGGTAATCAAGTTACTGTGAGTGCTAGGGATTATACTATTAATATATGGGGCAATTATAACTGTAACTCTAAATTTGTTCATCTAATATTATGTAGTTCTTGTCAGGGATTTTACATAGGTAGAACTGTGTGTAGCTTCCATTGTAGAATTTATGAACACTTAAGGGCAGTTGAAAAATTAGATTCATCGAATGCCGTAGCAAGACATATGGTAAGTGCACATAAAAATATGAAAGTAGAGTTAGATTCACCATAATAGATCAAGTTGTTGATGCAGAAAAAAGATGGGATGCAGAAGATGATATGAATTGGAAGGAATATTCCTGGCAAGTAAGGTTTAATACAGACGCAGATCCAGGTATGAATGAGAGTGAAAATTTTAAAGCAGTTCTATATAAGAAAGGGTTAAAACATTGGTAGTGCCATGCCATGTGACTTTTTTTAAAACCATGTATATGCTTTGTTTTTAGTGATGCAACCAGGTCTGAAGAAGTTCTATGTGAATGAAAGTGCTTACCGGTTGCTTGGTTTAATTAAAGTGTGGTTTTCATTATATTGCCATTTTTATTTGTTTTTTATTTTATTTGGAATATGACTTTTCTAAGAATTTTGAAGTTTTATATGTTAGACATCCACTGCTGCACTTCCCCTGGCATAGCTGGCAATACTTCACATCATCACAGTAGGTATGTCTTTATGAGTTTCCATTTAGAAAAGCTGCATTCTGCACTAGCCACTGTAACAGGTGCGGTCAAATGTGCAGTGAATCATAAGTATTTATACAGATGTCTTGCAGGTGGTTATGAATGAGGAAATTTAACACAGTCAATGGTGATGATTCATCATCAGTCATTTGAGAAAGGCTTTTCAGTTCATGTCCAAGGTCAGACTCATCAATGTCGCAGTGGCCAGTTATCCTGTCAGTTGGTCTTTCAGAGCCTTGCACAGTTGGAACCATGTGCCTTCTGCAAATTCACTCAAGACTTTAATTTGATAAAAATCCAAAGGCCTTATCAATCTCTAAAAGCTGCTTAAACTGGTCAGTAAGTGACTGTATTTCTGTGTCTAGCAGCACACCTAAGAACTCTGTACATAGTTTTAAAGTTTTACCATTGGATCTGGTACAGTTTCATCCTGTCCTTCATAGTCAAAGAACTGCTTTACTTTCCTCTACCTCTTTCCTTGAAATGTGGTGCCAACATCCAGTTCTTCCACTACCTCTGAGGCTTTGCCCATGGCATGTTGAAATCCTGTCTCTCTGTAATTCTTCAGCAAGTCCATACTTGATGCCAGCACTTTGACACATGTAGAAATACAACTGATGGGCTCTGCAGAACTTTGCTTGCACAATACATCTGTCAGCACATCATACCAAACCGCTTAACATACAATGAATTGATAAATTCTGAGCACAGTCCCATTGCTCGTTGATATGTTGCAGCATCACTTGTATGTAAAACTTCACCTATCTCCTTTAATGCTTCCATGACTCCCATCAACTAAAATCCTCCTGTCTTGACAAAGTCTATCCTGCATTCCATCAAATCTCAGAAAGTGGCTTCATGTGATGTTTGTGTAATTTCAAGATCTGCCATTGGCTCACTGATGCTGAACAGAGTATATAAATGTTCTGCAGGCATCCAAAGAAAGACACTGCCTGTAGTGATGGATGTGTTCTATCACTAACTATAGGATTTAAATTATGGCAGGCATGTGGCACACAAAAAGCCCTTGAATTTTTCTGTTTCGTCTGGGCCTGCACTCCGGCTCATTTCCCCTTCATGTTGCTGTCATTGTCGCAGCCTTGTCCTCAACAGTCACTAACGCTTACTTGTTAATTTTGCAGAGGCTAAAGAAGTGCTTCTGTAAGTCCTGCTCTGGTTGCATCATTCACAGGCATGAATCCCAGAAAGTGTTAGTTGTGACTGCAGTCCTTGAAATCTAACTACTGCAGTCATTTGCTCTTGATTGCTGATGTCTGGTTGCAATCAAGAATCACAGAAGTATCTAGCATCCTTCTCTTTCCCTACAATGGTCCTTAAAGTAGCATTTGCAATCAGCTGAATAATTTAACTCTGTATGTCCCCCCCAAGATAATGATCAGTTACTTCTTTATTCCTAATATGATGCAAATGTTCAGCCATGATGGAATCAAACTATGACAAAAGCTGCACTTGGCTTAAGAAATTCCCATTGCCACAGGTGCATAGGGCATTGCTCATAGCACGGAATGTCCTATTCCATTCTGACAGGTATTGGACAATAGCTATAATGCATTCTAACACACCACTCCAGTGAGTTATCTCTTTTTCATCAACTGCTTGTCCCCCATTATCCATTGTCTGCTTACTCTTTACTGTATTGTCTAGTTCCTTCCACTTTAGCATGCATGCTGCATGCTCTGGTGCTCTGTTTTGGTTGTGTAAAGCTTTGGACATCACCACCTATGCTTTGTAACCACTTGACCTGAGAAGATGGTTAGAATATCAAAATAATTTGCATGCAAAGCAAAACAGTTCATCTTTTGAGAATGGATATATCAACCAACTGTGTTTTGCTCTCCCCATTAGGTAGCATACAGAAATAGCTCTGTGATGTACATTTTCTTTTCTGTTCATTGACTGAGAACTGTGGCAACACCACTTGCACAAGTCCATGCTGAATGGCAGCTACCCTAACCACATTCCTTATCAAGTCTAGCCACGTTCCTAGATCCGCAAATGATACACCTGACACTCCCCGCAAATCACAAGTCACATCCGCTGTAATTACAGAAGTATGGGCTCCCTCTGCATCAAACTCTGGTGATCCAGGCAGCACATGTAAAGCTGAATCTACATTTGCTGACATAATTTCTCCCATCGTAACAAATGTAGGGTCACAGGAGGTAGTCTGTGGTGCAGTCACAACAGAGTGGACACTTTCTATGGTAAGGATACTGGGCTTACAGTGGGTAGGCTGTACTGCAGAACCACTGTGTTGTCCTGAAGGCAGACATTTTGCTGAATCTCCCTTCCCTGATGACCCACAGAAAGATTTCTTAATGGATCCTTTCATCTTCACATCCTTATTCCGCTGCTGCTGAAGCTATCTTTTTGCTGCTCTTGACAAATATGTGTTTTATTTCTGAGTATGGAAGTAAAGCAGAATTACTTCACATGCAGACATTGGGTCCTTTTGTCATATTGTTAGTAAAAACACTACACTTCAGATACATTTTACCCAGGACTGCATAATGTCAACTGAAAGTT
This sequence comes from Protopterus annectens, assembly GCF_019279795.1. Classification (NCBI taxonomy): domain Eukaryota; kingdom Metazoa; phylum Chordata; order Ceratodontiformes; family Protopteridae; genus Protopterus; species Protopterus annectens. The sequence continues at coordinate 905,161,475 of NC_056735.1, forward strand.
TGACAAAGTTTAACATTCTGAGCACATTCTGAGGATGGTATTTTTCAGATTACATAGAAACAGCTCCCGTGAATATAATGGAATGTTACCCATCAAATTAACTTAAATGGACCCACTGAAGCAAACTCTCAACTTTGAGGTGCCTATTGCCACAATATGTGAAACTTGAACTCCAAGCTAGCGAACCAGAGTTAAGTAATGTGTCTTAACTAAGCAGAAGCTGGAAACCAACAACCTTTCCCTTAACACACTACCTGTGACACTCTCCTCCTTTGCTTAAAAATTACAGTCACTAAGCCCCTTTTGTGCATTATTCTGCAAGCATCCTCTACTGTATTGCACTACTACTGCTGCAAAAGTCATAATAAAAGGAAATAACTCCAAACATATAGTCTATAACCAGGTAGCACTATATCTTGATATAAGAGAGAGGTTTTACAAAATGTAAATTCTCATGTCAACTGACTTTTATATCTTAATGGCACACATGATGACAGCAGTGTTAAGGTCTGACCCCAGCAAAAAATAAATAAATAAATAAATAATGCTTTGGGTTAAGCATAAAAACTGAAGCTGCCAACCAAGTCCACTAAGAGCTACACAATCTATGGTGAATGCAGACCCAACAAGAAGTGACCAGTTGATTCCATCTTGCACTGTAGGCAGAACTGAAGAGAAACAAGAACCAATAAGTGAAAGAACTGCAGTGCAGAAATATAAACCAGAAAAATGGATTAGGTTCCAAAAAGTCATGTTAGTACCAATACTGAACATTGTTCATAAGGACAAGCTATACAACAGGCACAACTGAAAAATATTACAAAATTTCTGTTGACATCTGTTACTATTGTACCACAGGCCAAAAACCTGATGAGTAACAGTGACCGGTAGGCAAACAGAATTGTAATGCAGGCTATAGGCACAACTGAAGTATATTACAAAAATACACAGCTACATTGCATAATGACTTCCATTGACATCAGTTACTGCTGTGCAATAGGCAGAAATACTGAAAAAGGGAACAGAAGGCAAAAAAAAAAGTAATGATAAAGGCACAAATCACACTTTTTAATTAAATACCAAACAGTGGTGGTGAACCTCAGCTTTTTCTACTAAACTAATGCCCTTTCACTCCCCAAAAAATATGTGAAAATGCCCAAAAAGACTTAAAATATTGCTATTGCAAGCTATCTCTTGAGCAGGCAACTTAATTCTGAAAGAACAGATGATGAAGTAGAAAGTCACAAGTTTTAAGGGGAGCACACCAGGCTGCGATGCAAGAGTAATGGAGCAAAAAACAGCACATTCCCAAAAAGTATTCCCACTTGAACCAGCCAAAATTCAGGAATGTAGTGTCACACTGGCAGGCACTGCATAACATGCACACATTTTCATGCACATACCCACTACCTCTCAATTTCTTGGCACAGAATTCTGAACAAACCAAAATCATTGGTAGAACAAAGGTGTAAAATCATGGACTGGCTAGAAAACCCCATTTATGAGGGGCATAACAGACATGCCAAGCAAACATCTGAAGACAGATGTTCCAACAACGCCCCCCTTAACACAAGAACTCTGGACAAAAGCATAAAGCCAGAGAATGAACCATGCGTTACATGGAGGATATGAAGTCCATTTTTCTAGTAGCTTCAGCCCTCAACATTATGCTGCAAAATCATTTTTTGAGCAAGGAACAGACCAGATTTATCAGGCAAACATTCTATAACATTCTCCCAAAACCTACATCCGAATTCTCCTCACAATAATTCTAGCAGAGAAAGTCAGAAATAATTGCAGAACAAATGCGTAACATCAAGGATACTTTAAAACATTTCTATAAGCTTAGAAAGTTACTAGAAAGTAGGCTTTGCCTTAACATGCATTAAAATAGTATATTCTTCAGAATTCTCACAGCCCCCTATGTCTCAACAAAATAATTCTAGAAGTAAAACAAACTAAAAAAATGAGATTGAGACAAAGGCATAACATTAGGGATTTAAAACAATGTACTTACATTACAGAATTAAGACAATGCACATATGAACTAATTAGGATGGTACATCAGAGTTTGCAGTAGCATGCATTGCTTGAACCCACATTTTTGATGAGGAACAGCCCAAAAATACCAGGCAAATATCTAATTATGCAACATTCTTACAGCCCCAACCCCTCTACTAACCTCTCATCTAACAATTCCAGACAAAGCCAAAAGTAACTGCTGAACAAAGGCGCAACATCAGGGATAGTTTAAAACATTGTTATGATAAACTTAGATAGCAGAATAGCATGCATTAAGACATCAGTACATTCTGCAGAATTCTTACAGCTGCTTTCCCAATGTCTCAGCACAATAATTCTGAATGAAGTGAAAACAAAATAAAAACAAGACAAACGTGTAACATTAACAATGTGCTTAGAGATTGCATGGCCCCACATTTTTTAATAGGAAACAAACAAAAAATACCAAGCAAAATTTTGAATACTGTGCAACATTCTCAAAGCCTCTAACCACACTCCCAACCTCTCAATACAATAATTATGGTCAAAGCAAAAAACTATCATAAAACAAAGTTGTAGCATCAGTTATAGTTATAAACATTGCTGGTATATACAATACTAGCATAACAGGGTTTGCATTAGTATACATTAAGCATCTATACATTCTGCAACATTCTCACAGTCGCTACCCCCCTCCCAACCTTTCAGCACAATAATTCTGAACAAAGTAAAAAGTTATAGAACAAAGATGCAGCATCAGGGATAGTTAGCTTAGCACAAGAACTCTGCATAACAAAGTAATGCAAACATCTCCCTAGGCTCTCCCCCAAATAATAAAGTTAAAAATAAACTCAAAGACGTACCTTTTATGCAGTTGATAGAAGGCTGGTATTAATCCTCTGATCCCTCTTCATGATTGTAGACTGACCTGCTGATTGCCTCTCCTCCACACAGACCAGGCCAGTTCAGACCTTTTAAATTGCTCTTAAAAGGACAGTTTTTCAGGTGTTTTAGAATGCCCTTACAACAGTATTTGAAAATACCTTTGTTTGCCCCACGATTGCTTCTTTAAAGTTTTTTGCCATCCATCCTCTGTCCTTATGCTGGCAATCCAGAGCACCAATTTGCCACTGATAAAAAGCAAAGCAAACTCCTCTATTGAAAAACAAGAAGAGAAGTAATACTTGCTGCACACCAATGCCATGTTAAAGGCAGTTGACACAGGAAGTGCTTTGCCAGGACTAATCAGGTCCTTGCTTCATCACTTCTGTGTAAAATAACTTGCTTCACTGAAGCAGACCTGATTGAGTACAGCTTACAGGCAAGTTAAAAAAATGGAAAAAAGTTTACAATTGAGCAGTGACATTGCATAGCCATGCGAATGTTTATGAGGCATGAGCAATAAATGGAGGAGATGGAGAAACCCGTGGCTGCTACATATGGGCCCTCGTACTTGGGGAGATAACTGGGGGATCCCCATGGGTGCAGGTTCAGTGGGTTACTAATGCTGGATATGGTTTCCACTCATTTCTACCTCTCCCTGGGTGTGCATAGCACCATGCCTGCACATAAGGAACGAGAAAAGGTTAGCTGCCACTCCATACCATCCCTGAGCAACCCTTCAAAATCATAGACAATATTTAACCTATGTTCTTGAGTGGAGAAGGCACATCATATTCTTCACAAAAAGACTATCTGCCAGGTTAGGTGTTTGTATCTTTTAAAGGAAAACTCCACCTTATATCTAAAAATAAATCTATTTTTCACTATGCCTTTGTTTTCTGAGCTATTTTAACACTTGAAGACTACTTTAACTGCTTCCTGTAGAATTTTGATATATTTGTTTTGCAAAATAGCTTCTAATGCGGCTTGACATATCAATGTAATCTTATTTTGCTTGAAGCCTTTCTCTTGTCCATACTCCATTTCAAGTCTGCTTTATATGAATTATGCTAGACATAAAAAATAATGGTGTAAGCCCATCCTGATCATATATAAAATGGGATTAGTGTCAGTCCCAGTCATCTTATATACCTTCTGTATCAGGACTGCTTCTTTATTTCTTGAATGGCCATCATCTGTGTCTGCCTTAGGACTTGTTTTATAGTATACTATGGAATAACACAGCTGCAACCAAAAAATCAGTTAAATTGCAGGCCCTTGTTCAAAGTATCTTTTTGTAGTCCAGTATGAATTGACAGCCCCCTCCCCAACACTTTGATAAATGTGTTGATGCTTTACAAGAATTGTAAGAAAAAATATGTTCTGACTTTTCTCTAAATGTCACAGACATCTTTGATACTACAGTTACAGCATCTTGAAAATGTAAGGATGCCTTACCAATAGGTTGCACTGCCTGTGAGCTGGGTTTAGGGGCAGGTCCTTGGTTGCCTGACTCTTAAGGTGAGTGATGCTGTTCTCCCATTAGTTTCCACCAGTGGCTCAAAGGAATGAGTAGATGGAGCCAGCTGTCAATGACTATATGGATGAGTAATCCTATGAGTATTCTTTGGGTTGGGATTTGGGGAGTTTTCTGCTTTTCACAGACATCATGGGATCTGCCCTGTACCTGTTCAGTTTTTGCCATTTTGGGACAGATTTTCAAGTTAAGGGATGCTAGGCAAAGGGTTTTCTTTAATATGAAAAAGATTATATGCATAAATAAATTAAGAAGTAAAGTAAAATAAAAGATTAATAAACAATTATACGATAAGAAGTATGGTGCCATGTAGTGAGCACAGAGATGTGGTCCCTTGGGAAAGTGGTGAATGGTGAGTGCGGTAGGTTGTGAGAAAAGGTGGTGAATTGCTGCTGACAGTAGTGCATTTGCTCAAATTGTATTCTTTTTTTCCTTCAGAAATGGGTATTATTGTCGTACTCTTATTCTGTCAGTCTCGCAAGTTACAGTTTTGAAGTATTCCTGATGGTTATTCAGAGGTTTGGAATGAAAGCAGTGTGCAGAGTTTACCTTTACTCCATCCTGTTTTTAAGAACCCCTCCCCTGCATCAGTCTCAGTGGGTCTGCCCTCTTGTTTTCATTAAGTCTAGTGTTTTAGGGAAATGGTGCTGAATTTTACTTAATAAGTTAGGATGGTAATTAAAGTAGGATCTGTTTTCTTTCTATGATATGTTACATTACTTTGTCATGATTTTAAGTTGATGTACCAGTCAGTTCTTTTCACTAAGGACATGTATGTGGTGTTATGTTACTAACTGTCCCTCTTTCTGAGGGATAGTCTCTTTTGAATCCTGTCAAAAGGATTAAATCATGGCAGGTGTCATGAGATTTTAAGGCAAATAATATTTCCTAGATTTTCTTTTATAGTTACATAAATCAGTTGTTCGTTTCTGAAACTCCTGAATGTTATATGAAATACTGTGAGCAACTTTAATGTTACAAGAATGGATTTTTATCTTGGCAAAGGAGTTTGAATCTGTCCTCTGCATTGATCTTGAATATGTTTAGTCCTGCAGAGTTTCACATTTCTACAAAAACGTATTCCAATGTGTGCATTTTAAGGGTGACAAGCCTAGTGCTGGCTAATTAAGGTGTCCGGGGTTGTGAAGTGCCAGCATTTTGGAACTCCACAGCAGCAGGACATCCAGCCAAAAGCAGATTTTTGGTGCCATCTGCTGAGTATAGACAGACAGACTGCAATTCTAAGTGTACTTTGTTTGGTATCTTACTACATTATATTTCTAGTGAGATATATGCATAATGCAGGCTGTCCTAGTCAAACGGGAATATCAAAATATGCCACAGTAGTCCAAAACCGGAAAACAATATTTAAAAACAACTCGGTCAAAAGTGAAAATAAATTTAATAAGGCACCTTTTGTTCATACCATATAACTAACTTCATCAGATAAAACTCATGACAAACTAATTCACTTATATAACAAAGCTTACATCACATGGGATTCAAATGGGAACACCATTTTAGTGCTGTACGTGTTTAATTTTTCTATCTGGTATTTTTAAAGTGAGTTGGTGATTTTACTTAATAAATAGTGACAATAATTGATGTGATCGTTTTTTTGTTGTTGTTTGTTTTTTTCAATGATAGGGCTCTGTTGTATTTATTAAGGACATGTGTGAATGCAAATCAAGGTGTTCATTGTAGTAAGTGGTGACATTCTAGAACTCTGGAGCAGCAGGGCATCCAGTCCTACATGGGATTTTGGTATCTCTTTGGACTTCAGGCAGTTCAGCATCTTTTAACCATACTGTAGTTGGTATTTCACTGCAGGTTTGCTTTCGTGAAGGATGTAGTTTTTTTTTTTTCTCACACTTTCTTTCTCCTTTTCTCAGCTGGTTGAAGTTGGCAAGTAATCTCTTAACTTTTCTCTATTTTGTAGGTCCCTCTCCAGTTCAGATTTTTAAGGACAGATGGCTATGTCTATCCTAAGAAGCTCAAGGTTTGCTTTCCGATTTGGAGGCAGTGCAGGTGATGGAGCAAAGGCAGAACTGCAGGAACAGAGCAGCAGCAAGCCCTGACGAGAAGTTGATGGACATGTCACACTCCTAGCAAGAAGCCAAGAAGGAAAACAAAAAGAAAATCTTAGGTCTAAAGGTTAATCCATCAATGCTGGCAGAAGACCCATCAGAAATTGAAGGCAATGACATGGAGGGGCACCAGGTGTAGGACTGAATGACAGAGGCCAGTCCCCTGAGGAATACCTAAAAGGGTTTATCAGTTCTTTGCCAAATGAAGGTAGGGTTTGATTATCTGAGCTAGTGTTGGAAAAGAACTTTGGCACCACCCCCATTTTCCCTTCCAGGGAGATATGAGCGTTTGAGCTAGGTCAAGTTTCTTATGCACCTTTAACCAACATACAGAGTGGGTCAGTGACTGTCATTTTGTCTAAGGGTGCTGTAGAATCTGATCCCGATATTAGTGCAACTCTTTTTTTTTAAAACCCAAGGCTATGCTGAATCTTTCAGTTTCCACCTCACACGGGTCTCACATCATGGGCCATGTCCCCACCATAGTTAAGGAAAAGATTCTCAAAGTAGAATTCATGAAGATATTTGACTTAGCTATTACAGAAGGAATATGGCACATTATTACACTGACAATTCTACTAACAAGGTTTTGATGGCAGCTCTTGCAGCCACTGGGAAAAAGTTAGGGTGATGACGAAAAACTGCAGTATGTGGTCCTTAGGCTTTGTGGTCTTCATGGGAATGAGTTTAGAAAAGGATCCAAGCCAGGCATTGTCTTTACTGGCATACTTTGTGGCCAATAGGGAAGCTCACCATGTCAAAGTGGGGTCAGGCTCGTCAAATTATGATCATCGATTCAGGAAGTTAAAGCCATAGACAAGTCCCTCAGATGGGAACTAAGACAGACACCTTGACAACTGATCAAGTGCCATGTTGGACAAGCTGAACAGCCCTGAGAGGGATGATTTTGGTAGTAGCAATGGGAAGAGTAAGTTCTGCTGGACTTTTAACCATGGGAAGTGCCTTTGGCCATCTTGGACCATTTTAGACTCCTGCAAGCACACCCCAAAATGTATACTACAGCACAGGATTTACAACTTAACTGATACCTAGAAACACATTTTCTCCCATTAATAAAAGGCATCTATTTTGTATCCAAATATTATCCTTTCTCTGAAGCAATGAGAAAATTGGTAGTGGACAACTGGCATTTAGTGCATATGGATGAACAGGTAGGTCAGCTATTTCCTAAAAATGTGAGATTTTCATATGGGAGATATTCAAATTTGAAAGAACTTTTGACTGGTGAGTTTGTTGGTGTTTATAATGAAAAATAGAAAGTGAGTTCCTTTCCATGTGGAGATGGCAGGGTGTGTAGAAGAGACAGGAATCCATCGGGAACTTTTATTAATGAGAGAACATGTGTTTCTGGGTATCAGTTTTGTGGTATGTCCTGTGTTGTAGTGTACATTCTGGGGTGTACTTGCAGGAGTCTAAAATGGTACATAGGGCAAAGGAAAATAAAGGTTACAATTAGGGTGTTGGAGCATTTGAGTGATATCTGCAATAGGAATATGAATAGCCCTGTTGCTGAACATTTCTTTACTGCACACGGGGGTTCTGAAGAAACATTATTGTTTAGTGTGTTAAGCTGACCAATTATGTATAGCGGGGGCAATCAGGTTAGTACATTGTTGGAGTTGGAAAGCAGGATGATCTGGAGTTTTCAAATGCTGCATCCAAGGGGGTTGAATCTTGAAGTTAATTCAACATCAAGATAAGATTTGAAGGGACACAAAGGGGTGGTCATTCAGGCAGAAAAATAAAATGAAAGTGTGAATTCAAGTGTTAAAAAACATAGAATATAATGAAATGAATCAGTGTATTTAATATTTATGAATATTTATAAAGGTTAGTAACCAATGGAAACATTTATTAATGTATATATGTAATATTTCATTATAAGTGGAAATATATTTGTAGCACTTTAAGGGTAAAATTGCCATTTTAACATGTTTTGGATCAATAGAGGGCACGGGGTATATAAATGGTGCTGACTTTAAAGTATGTTATGCATTGAAGGCGAACTGCCGGGGTACTGGATGGGAATATTAAATGGTAGCACTGAAAACTGCCAGAGTTCATGGTGTTTGTTGTGTTTTTTTTTTATTTTACTATTTGTTGCTTTTTCAAGAAGATAATGTAGAGGTTCTAGTTATGAGAAGCAAACTGGTTATGTCCTTCAGTTATAGCAGTGATTCACACAATGCCTAGCTGCACATAGTTATAAGATTTTGGGGGAAATGCTAATTTCCAGGAAAAAAAGCACAAGCTCTGAGTAACAGAGACCTGGTAAACAATGACTAAATGCAAATCAATAAGATTGCCAAGCACAGCTATATGGGAATGCTTGAAAATGTAAGGTCATTACTTAAGTATAATTATTCACACTTACATTTATCTAACTTGAATAGGCAAAACAAATTTCTGTGGATGATTATTGTGCAAAGAATTTATAACTTGCATTTCAACATTTAACTTTTTATGACTAAAAAATATCAGGGTTAGCAACTAATGTAATATGAATAATGACATGTTTGTAATCATATATGGCATGCATTTTTGGGGACACAATTCACTAATTCCAGTTTTCTTGTGCTGATATGATGCATTTTGTGTGTGTGTGTGTGTGTGTGTGTGTGTGTGTGTGTGTGTGTGTGTTCTTATGTCTGCCTGCAAGTGCATGAGAAATGGTTGTGTGTGTGTGTGTTCTTGTATGTGTCTGCCTGCAAGTGCATGAGAAATGGTGTGTGTGTGTGTGTGTGTGTGTGTGTGTGTGTGTGTGTGTGTGTGTGTGTGATGATCATGTTTTATATGTCGACCCACTGAGAGAAATTAAATGGACAACCACTTAAGTCCTTTGGGTGCATTAGCTGACAAGGTTGAACTAATGAAGTGTTTCATCCTAATAATATCTATTCTTTTGAGTATTGCCTAGATTTAATAAATAGCCTTTACATTAGTTTTTATTGACAGTCACAGTGATGTAGTTGAAATGATGCCACTGATTTGTATTTGAAGGTTTTTCTCATTTGGTAAGTGCATTCTGATTTGCTTTTCTTATGAAGTGCCTCTTGATCTAAAATAGAAAAACATGAACTTTGCAATAAATATGTGCTTATAGTTTGCTGTACTGTATTATAACATTTATGCAGATCTGTACTGTGGGTAATAAAGACGAAAACTTTCTCATTGTATAATTCTAAACTTGTTAAAAGAACCCCCTAATTCCATTGCAGGTTAGAATTAAATTAATATCTATGAAAAAGGCAGTACCTGACAGCACTTTGGTATGCATATTAAATACTCCTTTACAATGAAAGTTAAGAACTTATGAATGCTTCATACAGCAGTCTCAATATGCAAAAGCTCATCAGTTGTTGAGCCCATTGGACAATATTAGCTGTAAAAATAATATTCTGTAAAATTCCATTTTAAGGCTTTATTTTAACAGGACAGCAATAAAAGGTGCAATCACTTTCAGAATGGAGGACTTCTCCTTCCAGTGTTCATTAATGGAATGGAGATGACTACATTTCTTTAATGCAGTGCTTTAATGCAATGCCAAGTATAACAACACCTTCCCTAATGTAAAACTCTGTACAGTACATATTATGTTAATTAAAGAGAGAGGCAACTTAATTTTACTTTCTTATGAGCGAATCATATTCAAAATCCACTAATGTATATTTAAGATAAAATGCAAACTAAAATAAATGAAACATCTTGGCAAAAGCAATGTGTGCCTCACTCCAAACATGCACAAACTTGCACACATGTGGGCACGTGCAGACGCGCGCACGTGCGCATACACACAAAATCTGCAATTGCTTTAATGTGGGTAGGATGGCAAGAGTTTTCAGGAAATGACTTCTGGATATGCTCATGCTTTTCTTTTCAAGGGTTGCACACCATTGAAATGAATATTAGGATGATCATTTTTGATAGGTTTCAGTTCTGGAAATACAAAGTGATGATTTTCCTGTTTTAATTGAATGCTATTATCTGTTTATAGGTTCATAGATTAGTACTAAGCTAACTGCCTTTGCGAGCCATTTTAAGCTTTGTCAGTTATCCCTTGTGAGACTCAAAGCCTGCACCTTGTGTTTGTAAGGCAAACACCTTAACCATTAGGCCACCCGTTTGTTTATTAAATATATTTATTACATTGTTTCATTGAGTGAGGTAGTTCATTCTCGTTTAAAGTTGCTTTCTGTGGGAGGCTAAGCACAGGGCCATACCCTCACAACTGCCCTACTTATATATTATAATTCTGAGGACACTGCTCACTGGAGCAATGGGAAAACTTTGACACACTCCAGTCTTAGGTGTATTATATGCAAGTCCCCATTTTTGTCCATTCACTCTCCCTGCTGCTTCTCAGTGAATAGCATATTGATACTTATAATGTTAAGCCTAAAAGATCATCGGCAGCTTGTCATAGCAGCCAGACTTCAAAGGTTACTAGGCTATTGGCCCTAGGGCCTATACAAGCCTAGCCATAACAATTCCCTGGCTAGTTCCTTCTCAGAATATTTACTTCCCTGGTCCCCTGTCTAGCAGGGCGACTGACATGATACCTGGGCGTGAATTTCCTAACTCCCATCCAATCATCAAGGTTCCTTTTGAAGAGGGCCAAAGAGGCGCTCAGCTTGACATGTATAGGTTGTCTATTTCAGAGTATGGGGAGTCTCTGGGACAGGAAACTATCCCTCCAGCATGGTTTGTTCATTGTGATGACCAGGTTTAGATCCCTGGAGCATGTGGCTCTGAGGGATTGGGATTTCTTTAAGTGTAGCATGTCCAACAGCACTGGGTTTGACATGGACTTGTATGTTAAGCAGAGATCACCTCTGAGTATGAGATATGCGACAGAGTATAGCTGGAGTTGTTTTAGGCAGTCAACATAGGGCATCTGCTTAAGGCCTGTGATTCTTTCAGCGAGGTATTTCTGTGGCCTTTCCAGTTGTTGCAGATGTCTTGTGAGGTATATACCAAATGGGGTGTTGTACTCTATAATGGGTTTAATGAGGGATGAATACAGTGGGATAATGACCTCTTTTTCTGAATGAAAAGCCCTTGGTGATGAGGTGTGCCACATAGAAGGATTTCCTGACTGTTGTGGCGATGTGGTTACCAAAGGTGAGACCACTGTCCACCTGTGTCCTTAAGTCTCTCATCACACTTTCGATGTTTAGTGTCCTGCCACCTATGTGGTAATTCATGGGTACATGTTTTTTCCCAAATGGGATAACTATACATTTCTTGGCACTGAGCTTGAGCCCATGGCTCTGGCATCACGCATCTGTTTCTGTAAGGCCCTTTTGTAGAATATCCACATCATTTGGGGATTCAATAATGGCTCCCAGTTTGCAGTCATCTGCGAACATTGTTAGCCAGATTCCCTTAGTGCTGGCCTGTAATTCATAGACGTAGATGCCAAACAAGAACGGTCTCAGGACTGAACCCTGAGGTACTCCACTTGTGACTTGTCTGGAGCTGGATTTTGAGTCGGGTAATTTTGCAGTGTGGGTTCTGTCAGTAAGCCAGTTGGCAACCCATCAATTAATGTAGGGATTAATGCCCAGCTTAGTAAGTTTATTTATGATTCCAGAGTGGTGGATGGTGTTCAAGGCCTTGGCAAGGTCCAGATAGGCTGTGTGGACCGCCTTACCCTCATCCATGGCTCTGGAGACTGATTTGAAGAAGTCAATCAGGTTGAGGAGACAAGATTGGCCCTGTACAAAACCAAACTGGGTGGGGTCCAGTGTTTGAAGGTTGCCAGTTTCTTTGTTTATAAGTTCCATGATAATGCGTTCCATGGCTTTGCAGATCAGGCTCATCAGACTGATGGGATGATAGTTCCCGAGATCCAAGGTGGATCTCCCTTGTGGAGTTGGATAACTGTAGCTGTGTGCCACTCATTGGGCACAAAGCCTGAGGTGAGGTTATGATTAAACATGACACTTAGGTGAGGTGCCAGTTCATTTTGTAGTTCATGTAGTACACAGCCTGGGATGTCATCTGGTCCCATGGATGCTGTATTCTTAGCTTTGGAGAGTGCATGTTTTACCTGTGTGGCCATAATTGCCAGAATTTGGAAATCTTTTGGTATTGAGATGGGCCATTTAGGGGACGGGGTGAAGTTGGCACTGAATCGATCTGCCAGGATATTGGCAATATCCTTGGGATCAGTATATTTAATACCATTCTGTTGTAGCTCAGAGCAGATCTGAGCATTGTCATTTAGATTCTTGACATAGCTATAGAATTCCTTGTGGTTGTCTTTGGAATCTTTGGCAATTTTATTTTCGTAACTAGCTTTGGAGGATTTTATGAGGGATCTCAGCTTCTTACTGAGGCTGGTAAGGGAGTTTTTTTGCATCCTGGGATTTTCCTGTTTTCTGCAATTGTTTCTTCCTTCTGTTGTATAGTTTGTTTATGGCAGGGGACCACCGGATTGGGTTATTTTTTTGTGCTCGTACAGTGCCTTAGTGTAGGATTCAGCGGTCAAACTTTCAGTTCCTGTCTGCATGGGTGTCATGAAGTTTGTCACTTCTGACTTGACTAGCATGAAGCTGGCTTTGAGAAGTTTTTTTATGGAGGTTTCCCTACTGGGGGGTGGGTGTGGGATGTGGACGTCAAGGGTGATTAGCTTATGGTCAGACCTGACCAAAGATGGGGTGACCCCTGGTGTGGAGCATCGATCTCCCATGTTGGTAATGACCAGGTCTAGGATATTTGAGCCCCTGGTGAGACTATGGATTAGTTGGTCCAGGGTATTGGAATTTATGAATTCCAAGAACCACTGGACAAAGGTGTTGGTACCCCAGTAATTTTCCCAATTAATGGAAGGGTAGTTGAAATCACCCAGTAGTAGGGTGTTTGGTTGTATCTAAATATTTTCTAGTATGTTTAGAAAGGTGTAGTGAGAATCTTGGGGCATGGTGAGGGATCTGTATCATGCTACAATCTGGATTACAGTCTTACCTAGTTTTAGTTGCACCTGTAGAATTTCAGATGCATTGTGATGGGCAACTAGCCTGGAGATGTGAATGTCCTTGGTGAATATGGACACTCCTCCAACTTTAGTGCTTCGGTCCTGGTTTGGTGGCCGAAAAGTGTGGTAAGAGTTGTAGCCTGGTATTGCAGGGATGCTCTCTGGAGCCTTGAACCAGGTCTCTGTTACTGCACAGATAGCGATGTTCTCCATTTTTAGGAGTGCCTCAACAGCACATTTTGAGGTTTAGACATCTAGCATTGAGTAGCATTACCTTCAGATTTTCATGCATATATCTGTTACAGTGGTGGTTTTGTCCTTTGAGCCTTGCCTAAGAAAGGCACTATAGGGGTGGCAAGATCCTTAGCCAGTAACCTGAATCCCAGGGGCAACAGGTGCAGACCATCTCTGGCAAAGCATCGTGGTCTGTCGATCATGTCATCCCAGGCAGACAAATACTGGATCCCCTATGAATGACACCAGAAACTTAGCCAATTGTTGAAGTCAATCATTTTGTCCTTATACTGTAGTATTATTCTGGGCAAAGGGAGGATGCTGCCCAGGTCTAGGATCATACCTGCTTGGACCACATGATCCAAGAGCTCTTCCATGTCTCTTTTCATGTAGTCCAGGGAGGTACATCTCAAGTAATTCACTCCAACATGGACAATGACAGAGTCATATTTGTACTTGTTGTGCTGCGTTATGTGGCAGATGCTGGCACCCAACAGGCAGCTGACAGTAATTTTCTCCTTGTTCAGCCTGGTGCCTGACTATAGAGTCACCTATGACTAAAGTGTTGGGTATGTTGTTTTGCTTTAGGGGCTTTTGTTTGGTGGCACACTGGTGTTTTGAGCTGTGTGTCACTTTGGTTGTGATTGGTGTTTCTTTGTATTTCAGCTTCAAAGGTCCTTGTTGCTTGGGCAGGTTAATTTTTAAGAGTCTCTGCATAAGGGGTTTAGTGTTACTATGTGTAGATGTTGGTGACGTGAGTTTTGAAGGGCTATTTGTTGCTTGAGGTGTAGTGCAGGTGTTAACCTTCTTCTCTTGACTGTCTAGCACAATCTTGGCTGGAGAGAGCTTTGCTTCCAGTTTGGCGAAGAATGAGTCAGCAAATGTTACAGTTTCCTCATTTTCTACCTTTTCTCTGACTTTTTGCAACCTCAGAATACTCAGGCACATACACACACATACACACACACACACACACACACACACACACACACACACACACACACACACACACACACACACACACACACAGAAGGATGTGGGAGATTGGGGATCTGAGGGTTTGCCCCCATGTCAGTGAGGTAGGGGAGATTTCTCCATGTAAAAAATGGAATGTTTTTTGTATGTTTTGACTTTATGAGTGTCTTTGTTTTGACTGGCAACATCCATAGGTTTTATAGGTTTTGAGTTCAAATAATCATTTGTGAATTAGACGAGACACATTTATTCAGAGGACCCTTATGGGACTTCCATTTATGAGTCTCAGAATTTAAAATTGCTACCCACTCTAATGGATGGAAGGGAGACAAGTTTTAACAGGAATCCAGTTATTAATGAAAACACACAGACACACACTCACTCCTAAGAGAAATTTTGAGGACCTCCATTTCAGTTAATTGAATGATTTTAGGATGTGGGTGGAAAGAAGAAAACGTGATGAAAACCCATGTTTACTCATAAACAGCTTGCAACCTGCCCAGGTTGCATCTCAGACAGGACATAAACCATTGAACCTAGAAATGTGAGACTAACTCCAGCTGCTGTCTCACTATACTTACTTGTGTGTAATCATTTAATCCAGTTTAAATGTTCTGTTGCTGCTTGTGTCAAACATATATATTTCTTGAATATCACTGAAACATGGCATAATATCCAACATGTCTGTATATCTTAATATTTGTTGTAACAAAGTATATTGCCACTTTCTGTTCTTTAAACTTTTTAAGTAGTCTTGGAAAATGTTTTTGCCTCATCCCCAGTAAAGTACATTCCAGCTGTTAATCTGCTGTTTTTTTCACTCGTGTTATTCTTAGCTTAATTAACTCAGTATTAGTACACTAAGGCTAGGACATCCTCAGTTGTAGGTGAGTTTGGGATACGGACATGGAAACTCATAATGGAGCCTTTAGCAGCATCATATATGTTGTTGTGTCTGTGGAATATTTTTGGGTGGATGTCTTCATTATTAGATCTGCAGGGTCAACATCAGTCTTACCCTCATAATGCTACATTTTAAAAGCAGTGTCTTTTTCAGTCACATTATGCCTCATCACTATGGGAGTGCCACATCTCATACAAATGTCTGAGCCCTTCCTCCTGGAATGGATGAGCTAAATAAACTGTCCCTCTTTTTTTTTTTAAACAAGAAACATCTTTATTAAATTATCATGTATGACATAGGCAATCTTACATTTCTATAAATAAAAATAAACCATACTGACACAATTTCAATTGCAAACATTATACATTACAAATCATACTGACACAACTGTAGCTGCAAACATTATACACCACTTATAATATGCAAAGTCATTGTCAGTCAAACATTACATAGCTCATTCAAATCCTGCCTTCTTTTAAACCTCCTTCTGCCTCTGCATGTATTATTCCCACAATTCCCATTTTTGACTGTAATTTGTTCCTACCCTTTATTAAAGATCGCAATTCCTGTTGTTTTATCTCTGTTACTATATTTATTACTTCTAGTAAAGTTGGTTTAGACTCCGATTTTCATTTTCTAGTAATTGCTTTTTTGGCAGCCAACATAATTATCCTCAGCAAGCCTTACTATGTCTAGGCAATTCCGATTTTGTATCATAGCTCAAATAATCATTTGCTTAGTTACATCAATTTGCTCACCCAGTATCTCTGACAGAGTAGTCTGTAGGGAATTGTTAAAGTCTGTCAACTCATTGTACTCCCAGAAAATTTGTTCTCAGTTAGTTCTTGCCTTCCCATCACACTTTCAACATTTGCTCTCTACCTGAAGAAAGTCTTTGGAGTCTACCCCAGTTTCTCCTGCTAGAGAACCACTAATCCCTGTTTCTATACCATGGTGTCATTATTAATTATGAGTGCCCAAATGTTGCTTACTTGTACATGAAATACATGTTTGTAGCTGCTGCCCAAGTAATTTAAGCTACAAATGTAGCAATTTTAGAGACACAGATACTCAGTAAGCTTTATGTTGAGGTAAAATACTTCATTAAGAGATAAAGAAACACACTGTTGATTCAGTTCTTTCTGAATCAGTTTCCCTGTTAGTATTTATATTCATTGAATCCTGGAAGCTCAACAGCATGCTCTTCCATAAACTTGATTGGGAAACTGTACCTTTGTCTAAATTTAAAACATCAGATGCACATCTTCTCATGAACAACATGCAAACTGTTCAGATTGCATCCCAGACAGGACATGATTTAGAGATAGACATCAATCCACTGAGAGGATCTCTGTCATACAAACATTTTCCCTTTTTTTAGTGTTTGCTTCCTTCAGTCAAGTGCCATTTCCGTGAAATATGCCTAAATATTTAATTGAAAATCATCTGTTTTAAAAAGTTCAGTTTGATAGTTGCTCCATTATAAACAAAATATAATACATGAACCATAAGGACATGTAAAGAACATTTTAGGACATGAGTGTGCTTAACAATGGTTAAGTGTATTCTTTGCTTTAAAATTATATTACTATGAAGCATTTTCTTTGCATCTTCACACTTACTTTAAATGATGAATAACTTTTCTTAACATAATTTTATTGTAACTCATGGAAGTACTTCAAGTTACAAACTTAAGTGAACAAAAACAAGACTTCTAAAAATCATTTGTTACTTTGCATATGTGTAAAAGTATGCACATAAAATGCCCACATTTCAAGCACAGGTCAATATGTGCAATCTAAAAGTTACATGTTTTGAGAATAGTTGACTATATATAGATTTTTACCTGTTTTAAATGGCTGTCTGAGCTCTTCTTGGATTCTAAAAAGTTATACAGATATTATAATATTATTGCAAAATGGTGAAACACATCTTTGCTTTCTGCAGATTTCAGTTTGTTTTAAACATCAGAAAGAAACAAAATCCATCAAACATATACAATATTAGTATATCGTAGCTACCGGTGCAGCTGCTATTACATGGCCTAAATATTTTTAACTCCTTATCACGTCATATTTTAAAAGCATAGAAAGAACACCCACAGATAGAAAATCTCATTCTTCTTTGTAATACAATTTGTAAATAACATAACTTTTCTATGATTTTTCACAATGTTTTCTTTGTCTTTGAGAGACCTCTGTTGTTATAGTGACTGCTACCTGATAGTATTTTGTATGCTGTATAACTTTCTGCAAAACTAAATAGTCATTGAAAGGAGCAGTTATGGTCCATTTCAGCAAGCTGTTCAATAAACATGGGCAAGACAAATTGATACAATTAAATAGTAGACAGGTATACTCACATACAGCTTAAAGAAAATGTATAGCCCATATGCAGATAAAAAATTTAATAAGCTCCACACAGAGCGCATTTTCACCAAATGGTCAAGACTTTATCAGATGATATAATACATACTCTATACTCACTGAAACTAGACATGTCACATGATTCCAGCATCCATTAGACACTCATTATTATCCATATTTAGTTTAAATTCAGCTGAGTTTATCAATTTTTTTATCTGCGTATGCGGTATATGTTTTTCTAACTTGTACATTCAATAAACATATAAATATATGTTTATTGAAACATGTTGTGAAAACTGAGTGCTTTACATAACCAAATCACACATTTTAATGTTCTGGAAGTCAAATGTATTTATCTTGTTGTACCTAAGCGTAATTAATTAAACATGAAGCATATAATTCAGGGTGTCAATCAGTTAGCTACTAAAATTACAGGGCTGCATTATTGTACACTAAGGTTGATTTTTATTTCTTTCTTAGCAAAATATTAGAGGTAGCAGTATAAAGTCTCCAAGATTGTGGAACTTGAAGAACAGGGAAAAGGTGATTTAAAAAAAATAATAATTTTTCTCATAGTACATAAACTCAGAGGTAGCATATGTTGAAAATAAGAGGGGACATCTGGAGGTAGACCTTGCCTCCTGTATAACTGATGCTTGTTCCATTGTGTGAACATTATGTACTGAACTTTTCTGAGGTGGTGTTGTAAGGTTTTGTTGTTAAATTCACAGTGTATTACATCTCAGCTTTGGGAGATGTGATATTTCATCACTCATCCATTTTTTTGAGTTACAGAATCATTCTAAAAAAATTTGTTTCTGCAGAATTTTCACAAGGTGACAATGTCTATAATATCTGAATTTATGATTTTCCCCTTTCTTTTTTTGTGTAAGTAATATAAAAAAAATACATCTTGCGGAACCAAAAGATACAGTTTTGTACCTTTGGATATGCTTTTTTTTTCTTTTTAGTAAATTTTGGTATCATTTGTCTTTTCTCTATTTCAAAGTAATCATTTAATATTTTAAAAAATGCATTTGCATCACTGTAATTTCCCAGTAAATATGTGCATAATATCATTGTGTACATTGTCTATGATTAACTATTCCCAATTTTCTTTTAAAATACTTGGGCAAAATAAAACATATCACATACTGGCAAATATTGTTTTATTTTTAAATCATTTTCTGCTATTTGCTTTACTAAATAACTGAAGACCAGTGTAACAGTGTTTATAGCATTACCATATTATATGTACTACAGGCACAATTTCACTATGCTGTGGAAGTTCAATAAGCAGCAAAGACCAGTGCCACAATGTTTATAGCATTACCGTATTATATATACTACAGGCACAATTTCACTATGCTGTTGAAGGTCAATAAGCACACGCTGTCTATCAATCATGTTGTCTAGAAATGCCAATGATGAGATACCTTTTTGTTTCATAAAGGTATATGCTTCTTGTTCACTTTGAATGCACCAATAACATCTTCAGTTCATTATTCCTCAATGATTTCTACCTCTCTCTAAATAATTTGATATAGTTTTACAAGCATATTAATGATCATCTTTCAGTGCTTTGTGTGTGTCATACTGTACTTATACCTACACTGACTTTTTTATGACCACTAATTAAAAAGTACAAGAATAACTTACTGTGTTTTGCAAGCACAGCATAAGTAATAGCAGCTGCATGAATGTACCTATATTTTTATTATAGCTTTCTGAATGCAGCTGGTTTCACTCACAGCTAGTCTGGAAGCATACAGAGACAAATAAGATAACATATCAATATATAACAAATCATAACAGCTGATTGAATTTCACAAGCTCACTGTTATTTATTTAAGCTGTAGTAAATTCTTGATTAGCAGCAAGTTTAAAAAAAAAAGTGTTTTTGATGTAATGGTTGTGTACCCACACATACTGATTATCTCCAATGTCATCCAAAGTCAGAACATTTATATTTACCGAAATAGTCTTCATATTCCGGTGTTTCAAACCATGCAGATAAACACTTAGCTGTGAGCAAATGAGCTGTTAGCAGCTGAATATGAGTAAGTAAAACACAACCTGTCTTCGTTCTCCATAGCATCCCGCTGAGGTGCCCCAATCATTTGTAATAGTCATATCTTATCAAAGATCCAGATATCTTTCCTAGTTAAGTTATCCTTTTTTAATCTATGTCCCTTTTCAGGGTTGACTTGTGAGAACTGTCTGGTTAAGTGGTATTGCCCATTTTCATACAGGTTGTAGGTGGAAAATCAACCCCTAGACTACAGTATAAGGTTAGCTGACAGATTATAGCTTAACCACTGACTTAAAGTGTCATATCACTTCTCTAGTGAAAGGTTGATGGTCCTCAGTGAGATGCATATTATGAATGCAGACTTACAAACCCTGTTTACAATCAACTGAGTCAGACTACCCTGTTGTATGACAACAGTAAGTGAGGGTCAATATAACTTATGCATACTGTACCGTGTAGTTATTTACTTATACATTTATGCACTTTTAGTCATTTTATAATATGCATTTTATTTTTTTTCTTCAGATGACTATCCAACTAAGAAGAGATAATGCATTCATTTGTCATGACTACAACAGGGACTTCTTCCACTCTCTTCCTCTCTCTGTCATGCAGCTTAGTGTTGCATTACTATGTCTAGGTTGGTTGTGATTTAACCCATCAGATTCTGATTGCTAGTGTTTCACACAGAGAAGAAGTGATTAGTATATCACCTGTGAGCCTTGTGAAACACAACTACAGTCCAGTTTTTTAATACAAGAAGAAAAGGGCAACAATTTATAAATATACATGTTGTTGTTGTTGTCTTTCGACTTTTCCCGGTTAGGGGTCGCCACAGCGGAACTCCGGTCCGCTGATTGGCAGTAGATTTTCACAAACGCCGAGGTGCCAGCTCGACGTTCAACCTTCAGCAAAGGCACGCCCATTTACGCATGTCTTTCGAACGCCCACCCAACCATATATACTAAGTAAATTAAAACATTTAGCATCATTCATTAGAACACTGTGCAATTATCTATTATACAATTTTCCATAGATTCATAGCTAAGTACTAGGCTAGCTTCCCCTAACGATCATTTTAAGCCTAGCCAATTTTCCTTTTTGTGCTTGAACTAAACTAACCGATTTGGTTATAGATTGACTTTACCCATCCCATGGATGATAATTATATATTACCCCTAATGAGCATAACTGGAAACATGCCTTAGATAATTTGAGGGAACGTTTACATGAGATAAAGCATTTAGGAACGTTTACATGGGATAAAGCATTTAGGAATATTTCATAATTTCCTAAAATGTTTCTGATTATTTTTTTCTAACCACTAATGAATTAAGACTGTTATTAGAGTGTTCATGAATTGAGATCACACAATTCTTGGAGTAATGGAATATGCCCTTTCAGCCAATATTCTGTGATTTTGTAGTTAGTATATACAATTGTAGAATGGACATGTATTGATTGCATGTATCATTCCCACATGGCATGATATCTTGCTATCAGAATGAAACTCTATAGTGCGGAGGGATAGAATCCTGACAATGACCCAGTTGACCAGAGGTTGATTAACGGCTTGGTTGCTGGGGCTGTGAAAAAGATGCTGCTGTTTTGCTGGCACAGCCTCCTAGGAGGAGAGTTTCATGGCTCCCTATCTGCTAGCTATGTCATTCCAGTGGTAGGAAGAAGGCAGTCTCAATCAGCTAGGATATCACTGTGAGAGAGGCATGAATGTGATTTCACAAACTGGGTTTCCATCACTTCACACAGAACACATGTGGGGCATGCATACTTTGATTTGAGAAGCTTTGAGACGCCCCTCCCCCATGGTAATAGCTCTGCCATGAATCACTCTCTCCAAGTACGAGAATGAAGGGCGTTGTAGGCTCCTACCCTAGAGTAGAACAAATGGGAATCAGTGATGTAGTGCAGTGGGGAAAGAATAGCTGGCTATGATTAGCAGGCATGGAAGGAGACAAAACTATAAGAAAAAATGAAATATATCTACCTGCATTATTCTTTTTTTAAGGGAATGTTTGATGACCAAAACGTAGTGGCATTTTTTTACCTTTTAAAGTCATGATACAGTATATAAGCAGGAAGAAAATGACTGTTCTAGATATAAATCAAGCTCAGAAAGTTCTCTTATTATTTTCATTGACTAATGGGTTACTTAATTACTTTGTTTCATGCATTTAACAGCATGTGTACATCGAGTATTATCCCGATTAGAACTGACAATTCAGAGCTACCATGTTAATGCAAGACTTTGAGACAAAAAATATGCAATTCTTCTAGAGGACAGAAACATATGACGAAACGTGTTAATAATCAACATTATGAATGAGACCCAAGATGTGACCTCTGCTACATCACAACCATGTGAAGATTTTAGTAGCACTGTAAGTATATTTCATTTATATCATGTCAGAAAACATTTAAAGAGTATGAAAGAAAATATGATAATCTTTTTTCAAGAAAACAATCATCCACAGTCATTCTGAAAATATTTTCTTTCTTGTAATGACAGAAAGAGGAATGACAAAGTATTGTTTGAATACTGAGTGCAGTCATAGCTCTAAACCATATGAAACTCCTCCACAAGGGCTATGTTCTAAGACAGTGGTAGAAGAAAACAAGTCCTTCTATTTTAGCAGAATCAGGCAAAGTAAGCACAATGCCCAAACTTATCTTTTATTAATTATATGTCCTTGAATTAAGGGCCTCTGTCAATAAATGTCACTAGTGGTCATCCTTTATTTTAAAAATTATGACTGATTCTGATGAAACAAATTTTTACAATCTAAGGTAAAGAAAAATCATCAACAGATTTTAATGGGAGTTGAAATATGAATACTTTTTTACTAAAAAAGAAAAGAAAGGAACGATCAAATAAAATGAATCATATGGATTTCCTGTTTTTTTTTTTTTCTAAGAATTACTATCTCAAGTTTGAATTGATAAAACTAAGGAAGTAAGAATGTGTGCATTCCCTTTATGGATATCAGTTCATAGGTTCATAGGTTCATAGGTAGGTATTGGCTATCAGCCCAAGGGCCTACGTAAGCCTAGCCAGCAAGGTTCCATAGCTTACACCACCCAAGAAAGTTATTTTCCTATGCCACTGTCCAGCAGAGACACAGAAGCTTCACAATGTAATACCTTACAGGTGCAAAAAATAGACTTTTACAAGTAAATATTTGTGCCAGATTCCTACAGGGCTAAAAGCCACCTACTTTGAGTTCTATCCTAAGCAAATAATACAAAAGAGTAGGTCAAATCACCTGTAATTAGTCAATCTACAATAAAATGTATTATCTTATCCTAAACTCAAGCTATTAAGAGAATTTGCTAGGAAACCCATTAGAATAGAGCTTGGGTTCAGGTCCACTAAAAAGGATGGGTGTCATTTAACTAACATAAGATTATTTGAATCCAAAACATCTAAAAACTTAGGAGGTCACTACTCAAAACAAGGGCCCACTCAAGGTCACTGGGCCAACTAAGTTGGGAGCAAGCACTATACACCTAAATTATATATATCTATCTATCTAGTTATAGATAGATATATAGATAAATCTACAGGTATAGTGAAATTGAACTAAACATGGAAATCTTGATGTTAACAAGCTCATCAACAAAATGCAGCCTTTGTAAATGTCGACATCCTACTAGTCTCAACAATGCTGGCACATGCAAAACTTACTTTAAAAAATAAGAAAAGGAAAATTTTTTTGCAGGGGTTGTTGCACACTTGTGCCCACACACCCCTTGCTAATTATTTATATTAACTCTGAGACACACCTGTTAATCATCTGTTTATTCAATCAAATTTTGTCAGCTAAGCAGATGCCAACTAAGGTAGACTCGGTCAACTTTAGAATATATATATATATATAGATAGATTCACTTCAGGAGACTGAAAGCCCAAAATCTTGAATTTCAAAAGACTGAGAATAAAATTCTGAAAGTTCAAAAGACTGAAAACTCAAAATACAGAATCTCAGAATACTGAATCTTAAAATACTGAAAACAAAATAAAGAAACAAATAAAAGACAAACCATATTACTTTTCTGAAAGTATAAGCAGGGGGGGGGAAGCCCCCCATGCATCCCCCACACTCCCAGCTACTTAAATATATCAACTCCGAGATCGCATTTCACTACACTAACATGAATTATGTTGTAGTATAGCAAGTTAGAAGGGAACATGGGGTCTACCTCATAAGCACGAAATGGCTGAAAAGCGAACACTTAATGAGCGACACATATTCATCGAAATGCATTTAATCAATTTGATGAATATGTCACAGACCAAGGAGGTAGTTGGCCAACTACACAGTGTTGCCTTTTCCTTCACTGTAGTGTGATCTTGGAGTTGGTATATTTAGTTAGGGGTTGGGGGCACAGTGCCACATGTTGGGGGCTGTGGGGGGAAAATCTGATTCAGGCTTCTAACTGCTGTTTTTTTTTTTTTTTTTTTTTTTTTGTGAATGGCCGTGTGAATTTTTTCGCTAGGAAAAAATTCAAGGACATGGTCGTTCACTGTTTACAGAGTTTGCATTTTATGTATCGACAAATATGTAGTAGCACATATGCAATTTTGTGCTTATGATATAGACCCGGGAATAGGACTAAGGTTACAACAGGCAGTCAAGAAACACAATAATGGTATGTTTGCCATTTTGTTCTATGGAGTGCAATCTCTGAGTTGATAGCAGGTGGTGTGAGAGGCACCCCCCCCTGCTTATACTTGGATAAGT
Source organism: Protopterus annectens (assembly GCF_019279795.1). Lineage (NCBI taxonomy): Eukaryota > Metazoa > Chordata > Ceratodontiformes > Protopteridae > Protopterus > Protopterus annectens. The sequence continues at coordinate 905,186,253 of NC_056735.1, forward strand.
GGTAAACAGTTTATCTTTTATTTGTTTCTGCATGTAGTTGTGCTGGAATATAGCAAGTGTAGGTATTCTGTGTGTTTTCAGGATTCTGAGATTTCAGTATTTTGAGATTTCAGTCTTTTGAACCTTCAAGAGTTTGGTCTCAGTCTTTTGAAATTCAAGATTTTGGGCTTTCAGTCTTCTGAAGTTAATGCATATATATGTATATATATATATATATATATATATATATATATATATAGATAGATATATAAATATGCATACATCACACGCACACACACACACACACACACATATATATATATATATATATATATATATATATATATATATATAAATATATATATATATATATGTATATATATATATATATATATATATATATATATATATATATATAAATATATATATATATATATGTATATTGAATATGGTCAAAACTTAACTTGATCAACATCTGTTTAGTCAACAGAATTTGCTTGACTAGCAGATGGTTGACATGAGTGCAAATGTCTATCATACAGATTCCCTGAACAAATTTTGTATCATCTTTTTCTAACTGCTAAAGAGCTGGTCTGAATTAACACTATTACTAATGAGGAAAATAACTATGATTGCACAATTCTCTGGGCTAGGGAATATTCCATTTCCCCGATATTGTGTGATTTTGGAGTTAGTACATACAATTATCAGGGGTTGTATGGGTGCAGGTTTTCTTTATGTTGTTTTTTTTTATTTTAATTTTGCATGCACCTAGGTAGGTACTCAGTGCATGCATGCAAACATATTGAAATTTACTTTGTCAATTTTTTGTCGTTGAGTAAAGTATGTCAACATTCATTTGATCTAAGAAAACAGTGGGTCATTTGATCAAAGACTCACTTGATCTATACCACAAAACATTTACATTTTTTTTAACTAAAAATCTCACTTGCACTAAATATATCTCCAACCCTGTGGTTGGGGCAAAGTCCCTCACACCCCTCTTACTCAAATATACTAACTCCACAGTTGCACAACTATGGAGAAAAGAGAATACTCCTGACACATTGAATCATTGCTGGAGAGCATACACAACTTCTGAACATGGAGGTGTTACATGACAATGGGCATTAACAAGGCTCTAATAATGATTAACTCTACTTTGTATTATAATTCCTATCTTCCAAAAACAAACCAACAGTCGATTTCTACAAGCTAACATACTTTTTGATCAAATGTGATTCAGTCATTTGTGGTTTTGATCAAATGAACTTATGAAGATTAGATCAAATGAAATACTGTTTTCTTTTTAGATCAAATGATCCTTATATATATATATATATATATATATATATATATGTGTGTGTGTGTGTGTGTGTGTGTGTGTGTGTGTATATATATATATATATATATATATATATATATATATATATATATATATATATATATATATATATAAACTCAAAGAACAGGTAAAAAGTGAAAAATAATTCAACACTTCCTTTCCCACTTGTCACCAAGTCATGACAGGACACCAGCACTCTTTTAGGTTCAACATTCTGAGCACTGATCACCTATCTAATGACAAATAGTAGGGGTCCCCTTGTGTTCACATAGTTCTGTCTATATATTATTCTGATATTGTGTTACAACAATCATACTCAGTGTAAAAAATAACATAAGTGACACCAGAGCTAGTCATGGACAAGGGGCTTATAATCAGCCTTAGCCACATCTCTATAGCTAGCAGTATGCCTTTGGACAAAGATTCCATTAGCAATCTTATCAGTAAGGTGATAGAACCAAACATATCATTATCATCATCATCCACCCCAACTTTTTCACATTTTGTACATGGTTTCAGGGTGTTTTGTCAACAGTCATCCTCTCTCTTGATTCATTGTCACTCTTACCTTCTTTGACAGTCATGCGTGACTGTCACAGACCTTTTCTCTCACAATCCATCCATTGCTTTGCTGGATGTCCTCATTTCCTCTTGCTTTCTTCCTTTCTGCCTAAGATCTTCTTTAACAGATTGTCTTCTGTTTTTTTGCTGCCTTCGGTTTTCCTGCACAAGTGCCCAAACCACTGCAATCTATACTCATTGACCGTCTCTACAACTGGTGCTCCTTGGTCTTCTGCTCTGATGTCCTCATTTTCTTTACCTCTCCCACAGTGTACATCACACCTGGCATCTCATGTACATCTCCAGATCCTTTTACTTTCCCAACTGCTCGGCTTTTGCTGCTCTTGTTTCAGCACCAGGCAGCACCATTATTTTGTACGCCTTACTTTTCAACTTCTTTGGCATTCTTCTGTCATACACTCTCTGTCATTTGGCTGCAGCCCCTCTGATTCTAGCCAAATAAATCCCATATGTAGCACTCCAAGGCAAGACCAATCATGAATGTGAACTCAAAAACTTTAATTAATAAAACCAAAAAATTGTTAGAATAAGTGCTTAACTGGCTCGCCGTGTTTTTCGTCTCAGTGAATTGAGACTTCTTCAGCACTAATGAACAATAAAATCTCCAAACCATTTAAATACACCTTTAGTTAATTAAATAATCACAATCAAATAATTAATCAAGTCCATCTAAATACATTCCATTAATCAAACTGAGGATGCACTGTACAACAAATAAACAAGAATGTTTGACATATATATATATATATATATATAGAGAGAGAGAGAGAGAGAGAGTAGTATTACAAATATTAATAAAAACAATTACACCTTAATTTGCTCGCTTTATAAAAAAGACCCTTCATAAATAAATAAATTAATAAATAAAAACTCTTTATCATGTTGTCCAAAATACAAGAATCTGAAAAATGTCTACTTCCCTCTAGTGACCAAAAAATAATTACAAGTACACAAATGCATGGGAATCACTTGTTTTGACAAAAAACACTTGTATTAGTTCACACAAAAATTAACCCAAAAATTAAAACCTTTCCTGTATAAAATATATTTTTAAAAATTTTATGAACTTAATAAATATATCCTAAAATGTTAAATATAAATAATCTATCTAATGGGAGTTTCACCCTAAAACAACCTGTTTTATGCTCTGCAGAATGGAAAAAAAGTTTGTGTAAGGAAAATGCATTATGTAAGAAAAACATTTTTTTACAAAAATAATGTGTAGTAAGAGCCTAAACTAAATAAATATAAACATATAGGTATAGGAGGAGACCAAGTAACATATTAACTAAGACTCATTTTACAACCTTGCTGCTCTCAGTTTTAATAAAGTGGCTATTGAAATATTATCATTTAACCCAGGATGCTCATTGGCCTGTAAAAATACCTTCCAATAGGTCTCTCTATACTCAATTTTCTCCTCCCATAACCCACCTCTAATGTTCCAAGGCACTGTTTCTAACACAAAAAAAAAACAGAAATCTCATTGTTGCTGCAAAATAAGTACTCCAAATTCTTCTTCCTAGAAAATAGTTTTAAGTCCAATATAAGCTTATTAAGCTTGGAGTGCAACCTTTGGGATTTATTTAGTTGGCATTTTGTGCTTTTGGTGGCACTTTTTTTCTCCCCTCTGATTCTGGGTTTGACCTCCTCATTCAAACTTCCCTTCTCCTCAACCACCCCTTCCAAATACTTGAAACTGTTCCACTACTTTAATTTTATCTCAGTTTTCAGCTTCTTCTGACTTCCCCCATTTGTTGTTTTACAACTAACTTATCCGTATTCAGTTTCATCCCATTTGCCTTCAGCTTTGCATTCAATTCTCTTCTCGTTTGTTGACATTCTTGTTTGGAATCTGCCTGTAATGCTACATTATATGCATACATCAGTTTTGTTGCTCTCTTACCTCCAACCTATTTGCTAATGTCATCCATCACCATTATGAACAGCAGTGGGCTCAGGCCTACCATAATATACTTCCACTCCCACCAAAAACCCCTCAGTTAGTCCAAACATTGTCCAAATTTTTGATCTTCTATTAATGTTTTTTGAGCATTGAACAATTGGGGTACTGCCCAAATTGGCTGTTTTTGGATCTTGTCATATCCCTTCTCTAGTCTAGAAATATCCAGTTGAACTCTTTCCTTATTTCTAACTTCCATCCATCTCACTACAAATATTGTGTCAGTTGTGTTGCACCCGGATCTAAATCTGAACTGATTATCTTCCTTATTTCTTTTAGTACTCCATGTATTTATTTATTAATAACCCTCTCCAGCACTTTCATGCAGTCTGACAGGAGTCTGATACCTCTGTATTTCCCACAGTTGTTCCCTTTATTCTTGTACACTGCATTAAAATACTTATTCTCCAGTCATCTTGTATATGCTTTTCACCCCATATTGTAAGAAGTACCCTCTGGAGCAATTTCTCCTCTGACTCATGCAACATCTTCATCAAATCTGCCATGACCTCAAGTGAGTCTGCTGCTTTCCCTGAATTCATTTTCCTGAGTGCTGTTCTTACTTCTTCTAAGACTGGCTCTTCTTCTTTCATCACAGGCTGTGTCTGCAGCAATATAGCTTCTGTGGAGTTTTCTTCATTCAGAAGTTGCTTGAAGTATTCCTTCCATCTGCCTTTGATGTCCTGTAGACTGGTGAGCACATTGTTTCTGACATCCCTTATGAAGGGTGTCTGATAACTATCTTTTTGATAGTTCTGCCTTTGACTTGCAGTATGATAGAGTTTTTCTGTGCCATATGCCAAGTTGCATTCCAGAAGCCTCTGATGCCTTGGTCTTTGCTATTGCAGCTGCTCTTTTTTGTTAGCCAACCAGTATTCCTTAGCCTGGTCCATCTTTTCTATCTCCCTATTTTTCCTTTTCTTTTGATGATTTCCTGGACTTTTACATTCCACTATCAGCTTTCCTTATGTACCTTATTTCTATAAATGGCTTGGCTGCATATCTGTTCTGAAGTCCTCAGATATGCTATTTTTTAGGTGCTGCCATTCTTCTTCAACTCCGCCTATTTCCTCTTATTCCTGAGGAGCTAGAGCCCTGAGTATTGAAACTCTTGTGCTTTCTTTCCAGTCAACTTCCAAGTCTTCAGCTTACTCTCTGTTGGTCTTTGAACTATCTCTGCCACAGCTTGCAGTTGAATGTGACAACCACTGCTTAATACTGTGGGCTGCCTATTTGACATGGATAGCTTTGCAGTCACTGATTCTACCTCACTGTTTGTTTCTCACCAGAAGGATGTCTAAAGACATTGCACGTTGGCCACTCCTGTATATGATCTTGTCACTGTCTTGCTGGACCACACATTGGCCACCATCAAGCCATTTGCAGATAGAAGTCTAGAATGGCCTCTCCATCTTAATTCTTGCTGCTCCACCCATGTAGATTCAGGAAGTCCTCATATCTTGTTCTATCTGTCCTGATATGTATATCCAGGTCCTCTCTTATAAACACCAACTCATTTTGTTATGCTTTATCTAGTAGGTCTTGCAACTTTTGCCAGAATGCACTGGTTTTCTTGCTGTCAAACCCTGCTGTGGGGTATAGGATAAGATTGTGAATACTGTCCTATCCTTACACTGGAGACTTATTACATGCATCTGTCACTAAGTTTGATTGCATCCCTTATCTTTTGAAGCCTCTCCATTACCATAATTCCCACATCATCTGTAGTCTTTCCTCCCTTGAGTAATAGATCCCAAGCCAAGTGGCTTTGCTATACTTCCCTTCCATCGTGTCCAGCCAACTCCTTACCATCATGTCATCTACATCAAAGCTGTGTCTTGTCAGTGAACCTATAATAAGTATAGCAATCCTTATTTCTTGTTTGGCAGGTTGATTGGTTTTACATCCAACATTTCCTCAACAGATCTATCTGAAGCAACCCAAGATGGACAACAGGACACTGGCCAGCCAGTAACTAATTGATCCAGGGTGATGGACCCTAAAGTAGGAAATTATATTAATGCTGCAAATATCTTGAGATCTTACAAATATATGAGTTATTAGCAGCTGTGCTAAACCCGGAATGTGGGATATTTACTACAAGCATGTGTAAAATAATAATAATAATAATAATAATAATAGCAATAATAATACAACTGCTTAGTAAAATACACAAACTCTCTAGCACCTCAATAAAAAAAACTTCACAGGAGATAAATACCATACAGCAAACAAGATTTATCTAGATAATATTAAAGAAAAACAGTTAAGTTTTCAATGAAATTAAAGCCACAATAAATTAAACTATTTAAAAACACACTACAATAAAACATTCTTCCGAGCACATTTATTATTTAAACCCTTATTTAAGTCATAAGATTATGAAGTATTAAATTTAATATAAATTAATAACTGTATAAAGTAAAACATTTAAGAGTATTGCCACCTCTTTTATTTTCAATTCACTTCTCTAAAATTATAACTTCTAATAAACTACTATCACTGCTATGTACTTGATCAAATGATTTGCCACTGGTTTATTTTCTTTATTATGTTTGAAAATGTGTTCTTGAAGTCTCAGTTTAAATTTTTGACTTGTTTGGCCTATGTACACCAGTTCACATTTCAGGAAGGTCTGCTAATTGACCAGAAGGAAATAAGCTTTATTAGTGCATATATAATCATCTGCTGCCATTGTGGTAGCTACTAACTGCATTACACATATACATTCAAGCCCACACATACTCAAGATAGGTGAATGAATGAATGAATGAATGAATGAATTAAATGGCACTTGTGCATTTAACAGCAGTTTTACTTAGCAGCAGTCTTTTAGAGAAGTCATGTGACACACAGACTCAAAAATTGGTAACACTTATTCAAGACATAGCTACAGTATCAGCTCTACATATATATGGGAACACATACATCACATTACTTACCTTAAAGAAAAATGTAATGAATGTGCTAAACTTAAATATAAATACATTGGCTACAAATAGACCCTAGTTAAACTTTGTGAATTATGTGACATACAGCAATTTAACTCAGTAATTGAAATTTCAAATGTTGCTTCTAAGTTTAAGAAGTAATCACTCTATTATTTAAGGAGTCCCTACAAATTGTATACAGTCAGTATAATTCATTCATGCCTTCAGTACTGCTTTGAACAATCTTGATCCTTCAGCTCAGCATTATTTTCAACACCAACTTGTTATTAAATTACATTGAGGATGGATGTTTCTGCATAACTTCCATACTTTCAGAAACTTTGAGTTCACTTTCTGCATCACTTACAGCATCATTCTCACAATAAGGACTTGATAGTGCTGTATCTGACTCTTAACTTTGAGGTAGCACTTGCAAAGTAGAAGCCCTTAACAGCTATACTTCTTCAGTGTATTCTGCTGTTTAATTAAATGTTTATTTCCATCCCATTCGTCTAATTTCTGAACATCATATGTAATATGAACTCACTTGTTCCAGCTGACATCTTACTTTCCTCCATATTAATTCCAGATCTATGCTAATTCTCATTCTTTCCCATTTTTGAAATTCTGAAAGATTTTTTTATTTATTTGTTTATTTGTTAGCTAGGTAAGTGAATAGGTCCAAAGAATGTTTTCAACCACAAAGCAATCCAGAATGCATGGGCACAATTAAAACATTCTTATTATTAATGAACAACAAAATATTTACAAAATATTAACACAAATATGAAGACAATATGTACAAATGGATTAAAAACATAAAGTAGAACATTGAAATATATAAGATCTTTGACAAATAGTAAAACAAAAATGGAGGAGCAAGTTAAAACAAAGGGATTTAGTAAATGAGACGGTACAACAGGTGAAGTACAAAAAGTACGGTTCATGTGAAAGACAACTAACAAAAAAGGAAAATAAATAACCACTAGGGGCTTTGGTATGCAAGTAAAATGTATAAAGCCATGTTCAACAGTACACAAAGGTTTATGAATAGCCCTTAAAGCGTGCATTTTTGTGGGAAATAATAATATGGTTGCTTTAACTGAAGATGATTTATTGATGTCTCCAAGAAATGATAAATATTATCCTAAAATATTTCATTTATTTTGACTGACTCAGCACTGTGAAAAATTTGAAAAAAGTATTATTAAAAGTTGTTTGCTTCCCTTTGCACAACTCAAGGAACAATTACCTTCAGATTGGTAAATAATAACTTTAAATATGTTGGCATTCCAGTGTATTCATTTTGCTAATAACTCTAACCAGAATATTTAAAAATATTCTGCAAATAAAAAAATGGATTCTTTCTCTAGTTTTGTAGTTCTGAAGGAATACAGTCAGTCAATATTATGAATTTAGCTCTTAGCATTTAATACAAGATAAGCACTGTCTTTTTCATCTTCATACAATACAAATCTGTGAATATCAGTCCGTAGATGTAACAGGGAAAATGGTCATAAGTGGTCTTATCACAATTAAAGGTATCAAAAGCCTGATAAAGCCTAGACTGTTCTGCCTTAATTTTTATGTTGTTTAGTTTAACCTATTTAATCATGAACAGCAAGGGACTAATTAACACCTTAACTTCCTGAGATCTTCTAAGCAGGAAACCATTTTCTTTCTGAGAGCTTTTCTTCAAAATCCTCTACTGAAAATACATTTCATTTGATTTGCATATCTGACAGATGACCAAATGTAAAACATGATAGTTCTTTGCTAGACCATGGTTTATATACTTCTGTCAGTATCAAAGGTCTGTCTGAAAATTCTTTTATTGCAGATTTATGAAAGGAAACTGTATTTTGTTTACCAAAAATGCTAGTGTTATGGTCAAACAAAGGGTTATGTCTGTAAGTATGCAAAATAGATGCAAGATATCAGTGACAGAATTGTTCCCATGTTCAAGGCCTTTCCAGTGATACATAGCAAGAAGAGATAGTTTGTTGCTGTTTCTTTTATTTTACCAGACCTATGCAAATTATGCATGTAATAATTTCGCTATATTCCAAAACAATACTACATAGAAAACCATTTGTGTTCAAAGGCAAGTACTAATGGTAATATTGTATCTTCTTGTTTTGTATAAGTTGGTACAATTTGCTTACCCGTAGAATACACAACTTTTATTAAATGAATGCAGTTATGAAAATATTGCTAACAGTCATAACTACTTTACCAAATAAACAAGTATATCTCAGTGTCTTCACATTACCAACCATGTTTCAATGGCATTTTTACTAATGCTCACAGTGTGAATACACTACACCAACAAGACAGTATCACTATTTTTGCATTATTAATGTAAACATGGAAATATGTTATAACTTTAACTTTTTTCAAATTTTCCTTGATAGCACCATAAATGCACATCCCATACTGACCATATCCCTAACATGCTTAGCAAATCACATCAGCTTGTAGATGCCTTAGTTTTATGTAAGTACCTTTACCAGGACCTCACAGTGATGAGTATACTCCTTTCAGAAGTAAAGGGAGGTCTCATATAAAGACAAGTATACTCTTACAGGCTATATAGGAACTTTGCTTTCCTGATGACTATACTCTTGTAGTAAGCAATAAGTTAATCTAGTATATCTTTTCCCCTTCCATTTATATGTCCCCAGCTGACAATCAGCTTCCCAGCTGTGCTAGTGATCTTTAAGTGTCCCCAGCACTGTCCCCTGTGACTGTGATTATGCCCATAGTGGATTAGGCAGGGGAAGAGGAGTGGAGCAGCCTTTAGAATAACATGCACTGTCCCTGCATGCCAGGGAGGATTTTTGGTATGCCCCAAATGGGTGGAGCTAGTGACATCACACGCATCACTGCACACAATGTCAACTAGCTCTGCCCTCTTACAGATGCCATAGTTTTACTAGCAATGTTTCAAGAGATTGTGGAACATCTCTATCACCAGTGATGTGTTTTTATCATGGAGAGAATCCCCCCTGCCTTGCTGGAGTGGACAAGTTAGAAAAGCCACTTACACCCACCCCTCAATCACCAGTTCCTCTAGCTCCTAAGTGTCTGATGTAGTATTTCACCATTTAAAAATTTCTTATGAAATGAAATTATAACTTCAACATGTGATTGTATGTGTATTCAATTTGTTCTGTAGCAACATTAATTTATTCTTATTTTATAAGTGTTTGTTTAACTGATATGGCTGCTTTCTCAAAAATATTTACTTTTACTGTATAATTGTACCTTTAGTTGTATTATTTGTTCTGCAGAGATTTGACTATTAATGTTCCTTCTCTGATAACTTTAGTTGTCTTTAAACATTTAGGCAAACTGTTTTATTTTAATTTCTATCACTAGGTTATGACTGAAATTAGGCCTTAATGGTCCAGTTCTCCTATTTGCTACATAAATAAAATAAAAGCCTGAATCTCAAAAATCACTGTTCTCCTCTAAACTTCTTTTTTGCAGTGGAGAAAGTCCCCCTGAACTCCTAGATGTGGGGGATAAGCTTCCTATACCCGCAGAACCTATATTTACCAACTCTGAAATCACCATACATTGTAGAAAAGGGAATAGTCTGAGAAATGTCCATCTTGGACATAGTATATGAATGTCCATTTTCATCCACCCACTCTCTGAGTTTTGAGACTTGCTCTAGCAAGCCTGGACATTTCAAATGGTTATCCAAGAACATCTTTACTAACAGTGCACCAGTAAAGTTCATAATAAGCATTTTTTATTAGACACAAGCCTTTCTGAACCATCCTTGTAGGGAGGTAAGATGTCCATACCCACTGGTAATTCCAAAGTTTCACATTACTGCAAAAGGAACAACTCCCTAATAATGCACACTGCGGTTCTACCCACAGTGGTTAAACATGTAATTTTTGGTATGCAAAAACATCTTACTCCAACCACTTGTTTTCAGGCAGTTAAAGTCTGATCAACTGGCCTTCAATCACATCCAAGTAAACCAAACCTCTTGAAGGTATAACAAATCCTTTCTCTTGATGTCAAAGCAACCAGTCTCTATCTTTAGGAGAACAACTTTCTTTCAAGCAAGCTACACTTCAAAATGTGCTGCTTATTTATTTAAAGAACCATCACTCATGTCTTTCTCACTTGGTTTCTAAGATTCGTTGCTTTATCTTTCTAAAATGTAGTACTTCATCTACAATTTAGAAAACAAAGTATCCCTCAGAAATAGGATCAGCTTGTCTTAGATGAACTCATCATTTATTTTGACTATATAAAACCTACCTGGAACCTCTATAACTACTTATTCAAAGTCTTCCAAGTATATAGCACCTTGAAACACATAGATTTAGATTACAGTTAAAAATGCACTTGCATCAAAGGTGTAACTGATTTGAAGAAAATGGATCTTAAAGTCAAATAATTAGTTTTGAAAATCTGCAGTGCCACATTTCCCTTTCATGCTGGAAGGTATTTAAGGGGGCTCATAAGTCCTTTCCTACATAATCTAGATGAAGAAAACATATAATTTCAACTAAGTAAAACATGAAAAAGGTTCATCTGATTGGTCACCCATAAAACAGTTTATTCAGTAACATACAGACTGTTTTTTTATGGCAGTGTTTTAAAGCTACATCTAAATATGTTAAAATTGTTTCTTAATCACACCTTAAAGTGCTAGATATGGCATTCAATAAGCAATACCTTGCATAGTAGATTTTCTCATATCATGATTTTTTACAACCATTTCTAACCTCTTTAATCCAACATATACAGGAAATCCAGTGAGAATAAGTTTTTCCCAGAAATGAATGGTACAAGCATTAACCAAAATGACCAAATCATATTATAGTCATAGTTAAAGTGCTGTCACCCAGAAAGGAAAAATTATACCATCCCATGAATGAAAGATGCCACCTTCTAAACCCAAATGTGAAAAGTATAAATCTACAATTTGTAGCTAGTCTCTCCTTTTCTGTTCAGGACAGGGTTACTTACTATTCAAGAATGAAACAAATAGTAAATATATAGAGGATTATGAGAGGTGCACCGAAACTAACCACGTTATTATGTGTGTCGAGACATGGATGTCAAGAAATTCACCTCTTTCCTCAAGGATAGATTCCAGCACTACTAGATCAATAGGCAAAGAGTTACACTGAGCTTGTGAAGCTTCTTCCAATGCAGGTGATTCAAAAAGAAAGCTTGTGTGATATCTGATGGACTGTATACAATGACCTATGCAAGCCTTCATGAGCTTTATTATACCTCTATTTAGTTCCATAATAACTGGCTGTCCCACTTGGTAACAAGCATAAATTGGATGATCGTGCATTAAAACCTAACTGTGGCATGTGCATACCACATCAAAATATGTGTTTTAGCACTCATAACAAAAGTAGGAGAGCCATACTTACAAGATGCTTTTAAAAGCCATAGTAATATTTGGTCAGGTACTGGTTTGTCTGAAGAATATTTCACTTTAGCTGAATATTTAAGATGGTTGCACCAAGTGTGTAAAACTAAATATGTCTGTGCTCAGTTACTGATGCTTATGTGCAGTAGTTGGTCATCTTGCTATGCCTCTTGCTTAGCAATGAGTATCACTGTTTATTTATGAACTGGGGCCGTGTTCACAAATTGTACTCCAATGCAGGAATATTAACAGCCTCAAAGCTGGCACACCAAAGTACAGTGCACTGCAACCTCCTGACACTCCATTTGTGTTGCCCTCCATTGCAGTACTATAAGATAGTTCATTATTATCTGTAGCAAATATTCCTCAGCCTGATACACTTCTTTTTTTTTTGCACTTTTCCCTTGTTTATTTGTTTATCAACCATCAGCCCTCAAATGTCCAATTAACCCATTTATTCCTTAATTTTAGGGACACTATATGACTGATCACCTTCTAGAAAGTCATCAGGGGTGGATTACTTTTTTTTGGTTTTCTCCTCAGTCCTAGATGTTCACACTCAACTAGCTGACAGAGTGAGTCCAGTAGTAGTCCATCCATGGAGGATTTTCCCTCACTTCCACTCACTTCCCTCACTTCCACAAATGGTCCTCCCTCTCCTTGCAGCATAAAGAGTGGTCTTTTTGGTCTATACCAGGTGGATTGCACTGCTCAATGTTGCTTTCAGTATACACAATCATCTCCTCTTCTATCCCCTGGCAGAGGCTGGCAAGCCATACCCTTTCATTCCCCCTACCCTGAATGGCTCCTCCAATGCTGGCACCACTAATCAAGTCTCATTACCTAAGTCATATCCAGGGCTCCATCCAACAACACCAAGGAGGCCAGGCAAACCCTCAATCCCTTCAGTGTTTATCCTATTCCCCTTCCCTATCTCCTCTCATCATTCATTATCTGTTCAGTGTATCACTTTCTACCTCTTCCAGTCTCAGCCTTCACAGACTACTGAACAGAAATATACTTTGCATTTAGCTGATCCCCTGCTGCTGATCAGTGCTGGATGCTGTAAGCAACATTAACAGCATACACCATGCATGTATGCAATGATACATTAACACAAAACTTTGGATCACATATCTGTCATAGGAGTATTTGGGTTGAATGTTAGGCCTGACTGCTTTTTATTCCACACATGGTTAGGATACTTCTATTCTCCTCCTTCTTATTCTGCTGGGAGGACACCTGTCAGAAAGATTGGTGCAGCAAGGACCAGATTTTCTGGATTCAGACCCTAACTGAGTGCTTCCCCTTTTTCCAAATCACATCTCCATTCTTGTTGTATATTAAAAATAACATGTAGTGTTACTGCCTAAGAAGTCCTGATATTGATTTATGAGATATTCTATATATTCTTAGTCTCCATCTATACTCTGTGCCCAAAGTTCTGACTGTCTGTCGCTTTCTCAGGATAGCTGGTCTTGTTCTCTGTTGTCATATCTTGAAATATTTCAAATATAAAATCACATTTACAGGTTATAAGAGCTTTACAATATCATAGCTTCTTTGTCATAGGTACTGTGTTTTGTTGTAAGGTTGCAAGACTTAGACAAGAATGGAAATCTGAGTTTTATATATTTTTGCACATTTTCCTTTCTCCATGTTTGCATGACAGCAGAGGTAATATTATTCTTTATTTAAATACAGATGCAGTCATTAATCCCACCCACAACCTCTGCTCTAATATTTCGTGGTAGAGATCTTTGACAGACTGAGGCAATTATTAAGAGTACATCATCAGACCTCTTGAAATCTATGCAGTAAATTCTTTTTTTTATTTCAGATTTTTGCTGCCTGTTCTTCTACAAATTTAGGAGTAGTTCATACATCTGAAGCTCCTGTTCATTTTGAGTGTCTCAATCATGCATTTGATCTATCAACTTTGTAGCATTTCTAGGATATATTAATTTAATTTCTTCACTCCTTCATTTTTTGATCGCCCACTTCATCTAATACAGAACTGCCGGTGACCTGAGGCCTATCATTATAATCAGGGGCACAAGACACAAAATCTAATCTTGAGTGAGTCCAATAAGATGCACTTCAATATCTGTGCAAAAAACATTAACCACAGCAAAGCATGCAATGGATGATTGCAAGCAGAGCCAAATCAAAAAGCACAGTTTTGAACTAAACACAGAAATGTTTAATTTAAGAAATAGATTTAAGCAATTTCTTCCTCGAATTTAATACAACCAAACTTCTTCATTAACCTGTCAAAAACCTGATGTTAGAAAGTGACATCAACCAAGTTATTTAAAACACAGTACAACATTATGCATGATTTATTAGGGAAAACATACTGCAACTGGTCATGAACTACTGCACCATATGTTGTTCCCTTCACCTAGACCATTACCTTGTTATGGTGAAGGGGCTTGCATATCATAGTGAAGCTATGAGCTAAAATATGTAGGGCTGCCAGAGACAGACAAGTCATGGAAGAGAGATGAAACCAAATATAGTTCACTAGAGAAGGTAATAGCGATCAGTAATATTGCCAGAAAACGTTATAGACAAAAGCATTTGGACACATGACAAACTGTCACTAGAAGATGAGAGTCTCAGGTCTGAAAGTGTCCTTCATATTATGAGTTAATACCAAAAAGACATCCTTTTTCTGAGATACTAAAGGATAAAAGTGAAGTCTGATGCTACAAAGAACTGTACGCTACTGGAGCTTGGAATTTAGGAGCTATGATCCAAGGTAAACTTAATAAAGTTATGGATCAAATGATAAGAATAAACACTGACATTTTGAAAATTAGTGAACTGAGATGGACTGGAATTGGTTATTTTACATCAGATAATTATTAGCTCTTCTGTTGTGAACAAGGATCTTGCAGAAGACATGGAATAGTCCTCATAGTTAATAAAACTTCATTAAAAGCAAATGTCAATTACAACCTAAAATTTCATATAATGATCTCGGTCAGACTCCAGGACAAGCCATTCAACATTTCAGCAATACAAGTTTAAGTTTCAATTACAGATGCTAAAGAGAATGAAGTTAACAAATTTTAGGAGATTCTGCACCATCTTCTGAAAATACACCATCCCTCTACCCCACCCCCAAAAAATATCATGTTTAGCAAAGATGATTGGATTTCTAAATGTGGCAGTCAAAGTACAACTGCACTACGAGGAAAGTTTGGCCATGGAGTATAAATTAAAGCAGGACATAGACTAGTAGAACTCTGCCAAAATAACTCATTAGTCATTGCAAAAACTCTTTTTCAACAGAGTAAGGGATGGCTTTACACATGGATTTCACCAGAATGTCAGTACTTAAATCTGATTGATGATGTACCTTTGCAATCAGAAATGGAAGAACTCTGCATAATCAACAAAAACAATATCATGGCCTAGGCCATTAGCTTCTTATTCTAAAGTTTAGAATTAAAACAAGAAATGCCTGTAAACCAACTAGCGATATGTTCAACAATACAAAAAAGAATATGAAGTGGAGGTGAAAAACAAATATAAGGGATTAAAATTGGTGGATAAAACACGTAAAGAACTATGGAAAGAAGTTCATCATATTATTCAGGTGATGGCAATAAAAATATTCCAAATATAAAGAATATGAAGAAAGTAAAATGTCTGTCTGTGAGGCTTTAGAAGTGGCAAAGGAAAGGAGAGAAAAAGGCATTGTAAATATGGGCAATATGTCAAATTGAATGCAGAGTTTCTGATAATAGCAAGAACAGATGCAGAGGAATACTTAATGAGAAGTACAAAGAATGAAAGAACTATAAGATGATAACAGATGAAGAAAAGCAAAAGATCTCTAAGATTACCAGTATTAATGGAAATGTCCAATTAACAAGGATTGTTATAAAAGACAAAGATGGGAGGAACCTAGCAGTATCAGAAATCATTTATTTACTCATTTATTAACTGTGTAGATGAACTGGTAGAGGACCTCTTTTCCTAACTGGGTCATATGGCAATCAAAACAACCCAAATATTGAGAGCAATGAAATGATGCAATACAATATATATGAAAAACTGAAAGTGACAGCCAAATACAATATGAAAACATGGGTAGCGATTACTCATGCAGTCCATGAGCCCATTAGGCAGCCTAGCCCAGATTCCCAATTGCTCCAAAGAACTATCTGGTTAAGTAACTTGCTGGAGGTCACACAGCAGACAAATGAAGGCTGAGAAAATTAAACTTTGCATCAAAAAAAAAAAAAAAAGATTTTTAACATCTTATAATTTTAAACCTTTCATAGTGAATTAGAGTTCTAAATACAAACATACTGTATGTATACAATCTAACATTAGTTAAAGCAATCACAGTAATTAAAGACTGTAGCCAGTTTACAGGATAAAATGAAGCAACAGCTTGAAAAGCCACATTGCAAAAGATTGACAAAGTCAAATATAAACCTGAAAGTAACATGAGGAAAAATAATACACTATTAGCATCCCTATAACAAGGATGTCTGCATCCCTGAGCCAGTGAAAGGCTGTGTAGAAAAGTAATTTCATTGGGAAGACTTTACGATGAAGCAGGAGCAAGCATATAGAGATTTTTCATAAATAGCTAGAAAGAAATGGTCTCTGTTCTATTTGATGTAAGTATTGATTCTGATAGTATATGCAAATTGACTTACTATTAACTTACGTGCTGGTGGTATGCAGAACATTAAGAAAAGCCAGAAATAATAATCCACTGAAGAACTGTATAAGAAGAACCCTCAAATCAATGATACATATGATGGTGTGCTCTGTGCTCTATTGCCAGGCATCCTGGACAGTTACGTTAAATGGACCCAAGAAAGCCTTACTAATAACAAGGCTACAAGAAATGAAATAAACCAATTGATTTGTTTAAAGTCATACAAACATGATGTCACTGTGTTGCTTAAAATTTGCCAGCAAATCTGGAAAACACAATAGCGGCTATTGAATTTGAAACGGTCAAGCAGTTTGCACTCCCATCTCAAAAAGGGCAATATTAAAAAGTGTTCAAATTATGAAACAACTGCAGTCATTTCACATGTTACATGCCAGTAGGCTAATGCTCAAGATGCTGCAAGCTAAATTACAGCAATATATGGAGCAATGCCTTCCAACTGGGCAAGCTGGATTTATAAAGGGCAGTGGTAGCAGAGATCAAATTGCTAGCATGCAACTGGATAAGAGAGAAAATAAGGGAGTTTAAGAAAAATATTTTCTTCTGCTTTATTTTACATTTATTTTAATTTGTTTTGCTTTTGTTTACTGGGCTTGTCTGACTGGGTTTAGTCAAAGCCCTTTTTTAATGGAAGCCTTTGAAGAAAAGCATCATACTTCTAACATTTTTAAACATATATTTAGCAATACACATGAACAGACATGGAATAAAATACATTAGCAATTATACATGCATTTGTTAATTAAATTACATACAGATGAAATAAAGGCAATTATTACAGTCTGAAACATACTTATGCATTACTGGATGGTGAACAGTGAACATCTGAAGAAGTGTACTAGTGGGTTTGTCAATTAGATAATAGATCAAGTAATTAGTGCATAGAAATTCAAAGAAATGGAGGTGAGGGGAAAGAGTGAGGAAGGGTAGAAAATATTACTATTCTAGTTAAGAAGTGGGTATAAAGGCAGATTTTATATATATATATATATATATATATATATATATATATATATATATATATATATATATGGGTCTACCTGATAACGCTGAAACTGCAAAACACTGATGACGAGAACACCGACACCGGAAGATCGACAACGGAGATGATCGACAGTTGAAAATCCCGACGCTGAGAACACCAACATGTTAAGGTAAGTGTGAGGTAAGGGTTAGGGTGGGTTAAGTGAGTTAGGGTTAGGGCATGGGTTAGGTGAGTGTGCGATAGTGACGGACCTTAGGGTTAGGGTTTGGGTTAAGGTTAGTGCATAGATAGTTGTGTATGTAAGGTTTAGTGTAGGTTTGTAAGGTTTTTGGTGTGCTTGTGTTATGTGTGTGCTTTTGGACAGGGGATTTGTTTTTTTTGTTGATTGTTGGGATTGTGGTTTGTCGGGCATGTGAAGTTTTGTGTTTTTGAACTTTCGGTTTTGTGGTGTCTGTGTTTTTGCTTGTCGGTATTATCAGGTACACCCATATATATATATATATAAATATATATATATATATATATATATATATATATATATATATATATATTTATTTATATGGATCTACCTGACAACACTGACGCACTACAACACCGACAACGAAATCACCGACACCACATAACCGAAAGTTCACAAACACGAAACCTCACATGCCCGACACACCACAATCCCGACAATCAACAAACAAAACAAATCCCCTGTCCAAAAAGCACACACACAGCACAAGCACACCAAAATCCTTACAAACCCACACTAAACCTTACATACACAACTATCTATAACCTTAACCCAAACCCTAACCCTAAGGTCCGTCACTATGGCACACTCACCTAAGCCGCGCCCTAACCCTAACTCACTTAACCCGCCCTTAACCCTAAAGACTGTCACTATCACACACTCACCTAACCCACGCACTAACCCTAACTCACTTAAACCGCCCCAACCCTAAAAACTGTCACTATCACACACTCACCTAACCAGCGCCCTAACCCTAACTCACTTAACCCACCCCTATCCCTAGAGTCTGTCAATATCGCACACTTACCTTACTCACACCCTAACCCTAATGTCCGTCACTACCACATACTTACACAGCCTTTTCACATGTCGGTGTTCTCAGTGTCGGGGTTTTCATCCATCGGTCATCTCAGTTTTCCATCCTCTGGTGCCGGTGCTCTCATCATCGGTGTTGTCAGCTTTCAGCATTGTCAGGTAGACCCATATATATATATATATATATATATATATATATATATATATATATATATATATATATATATATATATATATATATACATATATATATATATATATATATATATGTGTGTGTGTACAGTATATGTATATATTTATTGGTCTACTCTGAATTATTGAATTTACATTTTACCAAAATTTAAAAAAAGATGAGTACTTCAAAACAGGACATCAGAGAACCTTCATTTTGCCAAAGTTTACATCAATGAAACACCTCAGTGGGAAAGTACCCCTGAAGCATAGAAATACTTTACAGACATGCTGATAGTTACTTTTATGGATTATAAAATGGTGCTCATCTAGCAATTTTAATCAGTGAGGATATTCAGTAGAAGGAGTAGGACCAGTAGTAATTGATGAAGCTGTCAACAGGACAATGCAAATAATTTACATATGCTTTGTCACTTTGGCTCAGTATAAAACACTTTGATTAGAATTCAGGATGCTGTCTCTTGGGCATTGCATACATGTTTACCCAATTTAGATAATCTTGGCTTTTGGCTGCTAGAATGGCAAATACCAAAGGGTACAATAGCAAAGACACAATTTAGGTGGGTGAGAGTGGCAGTCCTTATGGCCATCATTATATTAAAATACTTGAGATCAGATCCTGGTAACTTTCAACTTTGGAATGTTGTTAAAATCCTGATTGTGAAGCAGAGCTCCAAGATTATAGCCCTATCCCTTTACTCTGTCTCCTACCGACTATTGAAGGATGACCTATGCCTATCCTGCAAATCACTCACACCTCCAGCCCTGATGGAGCTGCTACACATCCACAAGTCAAACAGCACAAGAATTACCCAGTTTAGGTATCTAAAGTTAGTCACCAACTCAGACAAAACATGCTGGAGATAATGATATGTGCCTCAGAGATTGCCACATCTTTGGAACTGACTTCCCATTTATATTAGGCAGACCTCTTATCTGGCCCTCTTCAAACACAGTTTGGATCAATGGATGGGGAATCACAGATTCAGACCTGGAGTAGTGGCTATGTTCTTTATGGGTGGGAGCAAACTGTAAGATACTCAATGCACAGGCACAAATCCATGCCATCTTCTTGCTCCTAGGGGCAATATATTGGGTAAAATCCAGTGATATTGACTAAGGGTCCATAAGCCATTAGCCTAGTAATCTTCTATGAACCTATGACATTATGAACCTCAAACAAAACATGCTAGAGAGACAGATGTGTGTCTCAGAGATTGCCCCATCTTTGGAACGGGCTTCCTATTCATATTAAGCAGAGCCCTTCCCTGTCCCTTTTCAAACACAGTTTGGATCAATGGATGAGGAATCACAAATTCACACCCACAGTAGTGCCTATGTCCCTTATAGGTTCATAGGTTCATAGGTTCATACTAGGCTATCTGCCCTAGGGCATTTATAAGCCTAGCCAGAATGTGTTTGGCTTTCGCCACCCATTTTAAATTAATTTTGCTATGCCCTTTTTTTGAGGTTAGTATACTGTGCCTCTGTCTAACAGTGACACAGAAGTCATACCCTACGATCTCCCATCCACTCATCAAGATTCCTCTTGAAGAGAGTCAATGAGGGACTCTGCCTAACCTGGACTGGGATTTTATTCCAGAGTGAAGGGAGCCTCTGAGTTATGAATCTGTCCCTCCAGCATGTCCTATTTATTTCAGTGCTGAGGTTCAAGTCTCTCAGTGTAGCTCGATAGGATTGGATTTTCTGAGGTGCAGCATGTCCATTAATTCCGGGTTGGACATGGCTTTATATGTCAGGCACAGATCGCCTCTGAACAGGCAGTATGCCACTGAGTAGAGCTGGAGTTTCTTTAACCGGGCAGCATATGGCATCTGTTTGAGCCCTTTGATCCTCTTGGTGAGGTACTTTTGGGGTCTTTCCAGTTGCTGCAGGTGTCTGGTAAGGTACATCCCAAAAGGGCATTGTACTCAATTATGGGCCTGATGAGGGATGAGTAAAGAGGCATGATGACCTGCCCTGATCTAGATGTGAATCCCTTCATGATTAGGTGGGCTATATAAAATGTTTTTCTAACCACTTTGGCCACGTGGTTGTCAAATGAGAGATTGCTATCAACTTGGGTCCCCAGGTCCCTAATTACTTCTTCTGTACTTAATGGATTACCACCTATGTGGTAATTTGTGGGCACTTTTGTTTTGCCAAAGGGATGACTATACACTTTTGGCGTTTAGCTTGAGGCCATGGCTCTGGCACCAGTTGTCTGTTTCTATGAGGCCCTTTTGGAGGATGCTTGTGTCGGCTGGAGAGTCGATTATGGCGCCCAGTTTTCAGTCATCTGCGAACTTGGTCAGCCACAGTCCTTCCGTGTTGGCCTGTACCTCCGAGAAATATATACTGAACAAGAGAGGTCCCAGGACTGAGCCTTGTGGGATGCCACTTGTAACTGGTTTGGAGTCTGACATGGCTCCAGCAATTCTAACCATGTGGGTTCTGTCCTTGAGCCAGTTTGCAACCCATCTAGTGACATAGGGGTTTATATTTAAGCTGGTGAGCTTATCTATAATGCCCGAGTGGGGTATTGTATCGATGGCTTTTGCGAGGTCCAGGTAGGCTGTGTGGACCACCTTCCCCTTGTCAATGGCCTTGGTGACTGTTTCAAAGAAATCAACCAGGTTTAAGAGGCAGGATCTGCCCTTAACAAAGCCGAACTGGATAGGATCCAGTGTCTGTAGTCCCCAATATCTTTATTTATGAGGTCCATGATTATCCTTTCCATAGCTTTGCAGACCAAGCTAGTCAGGCTTATGGGGCAATGGTTTTCAGGATCCGTTGAGGCACCACCTTTGTGGAGAGGGACCACAGTTGCTGCTTTGGGTACATATCCTGTTGTGAGGCTGAGATTGAACAGTAGTTTTATGTTTGGGTTTAGCTCTTCTTGGAGTTCATGTAGGGGCAGCCGGGACACCGTCTGGTCCCATTGATGCTGTGTTTTTTGCTTTGGAGAGGGCGGCTCTTACCTGAGCATCCGAGATGTCAGGGGGGCAGCACTCTGCTGGAATAGATATTTGCCCTTTTGGTGGGGAGTGGGGGAGAAGTTTGCGCTGAACCTGTCAGCTAGGATGTTGTCAATGTCTGTGGGTTCGGGGTGTTTTTTGTCATTTTGGACTAATTCTGAGCATATCTGGGAATTACCACCCAGGTTCCTAACATAACTAAAGAAAGCCTTGTGATTATCCTTAGTGTCCTGTGCAATTTTTCTCTCGAAGCTGGCCTTAGATGATTTTATGAGTGCCCGTAGTTTTTTGCTAATACTGATCAGAGATGCCTTCCCTTTTTGGAATTTTGCTCTATCATTTAGTAGCTTCCTCCTTCTATTGTATAGCTTGTTTATGGCTGGGTTCCACCAGACAGGACATCTGCCTTTGGAGGATTGGGTCTTGGTTTTATTTGGGATCGCATGATCCATGCATTCCTGAAGGTGTTCATAGAATGCATTTATAAAGGATTCTGTCTGGGCTTTTCCACAGGCCCGGGGGCTTTGAAGGATTCCACCTCAGTTTTGAGAAGTGTGAAATTTGCTTTAGAGAAGTTTTTCACTGTAGTTTTCTGGGCAGGGGGTGGTGTCGGGATGTGAACATCCAGTGAGATTAGTTTATGGTCTGATCTTACCAGTGAGGGATACACTTCTGGTCTGGAGCATAGAGTCCCCATGTTGGTGATGATCAGGTCCAGTATGTTTTCCCCTCTTGTGGGAGTGGCAACAAGTTGTTCCATAGCATTTGAGTTTATATATTCTAGGAACCTTTGGGCTAGGGTGTTGGAGCTAGAGTAATGCTCCCAGTCTATGTTTGGGTAGTTGAAGTCCCAATATAATGGTGCTTGGAGAGACCTTCATATTTTCCAGTGTTCTCATGAAGGCCGAGTGGGGTTCCTGGGTTAGGGAGGGTGGTCTGTAGCAGGCTATAAACTGGAAGGCAGTTTTACCCACTGTTAGTTGCACATGGATAGTCTCTGATGCTTAGTGCTGTGCCACCAACCTGGAGGTGTGGGTATCTTTGAATATTGATACTCCTCCTCCTTTTGTGTGTCGGTCCAAGTTTTGGGGCCGAAAAGCATGGTATGAGGTATAACCTGGTAGTGCTGGGGTGCTCTCGGGGCCTTGAACCAGGTTTCTGTTACTGCACAGATATCAATTTTCTCCATGCTAAGGAGTGTTTTGCATCTTGAGGTTTAGACTTCTGGCGTTGAGTAGCATTACTCTTAGTTTCTTATCCCTTGTGATACCTATGGAGGTGGGTTTGTCTTTTGAGCCTTGTCTAAAAAGGCACTATGGGGGTAGCAAGAGCCTTTGCCAATATCCAAAAGCCCAGGGTGACAGGTGCAGGCCATCCCTAGCGAAGCATCGTGGCTTGTCGAGCATGTCATCCCAGGCTGACAGGCATTGATCCCCTTTGAATGACACCAATTAAGCCAATTGTTGAAATTGATCATCTTGTCTTCATATTGTGGCATCATTCTTGGTGAGGGTAAGATGCTACTCAAGGGGTCATACCCTGGGCCACATGCTCAGAGAGCTCCTCTATGTCTCTTTTCATGTAGTCCAGGGAGGTACTCAGGTCATTCACACCAGCATGGACAATGACTGAGTCATATTTGTACTTGCCTTGGAGTGACCTGAGTGCTTGTGTTATGTGGCGGATCCTAGCCTGACAGGCAGCTCACCATGACCTTCTCCTTGTTCAGCCTAGTGAGGGGGCGTCCAGTGTGCCTGATGATAGAGTCACCTATTACAAGTGTATCAGGTGTGTTGTTTAGCCTTAAGGGCTGTGACTGTTCGGCACACTGGCTTTGTGAGATATGTGTTTACGCCGTCGTTTTGTTTTGGGGTAGCGGTTGTTTGGGTGTCTGCTTTGGAGGTCTCTGCTGCTTAGGCAGATTTTTATTTAGAGCCTCCGAGTATGTTTTTGTGTGTTTATGTGTTTGGTCTGCTGTCGTGGTAGGTCTATGTGAGACTGGAATTGTACTGAGCATGGTTTCCTTCTCCTCCTGACTGGTTACGCCAGTACTGAGTTGAGAGAGCTTAGCCTCCAGTTTGGCTATATGGATGCATCTCTCACATGTGTTGGAATTTATTGGGAGGAGGAGAGGGTTGTCTGTGTACATGAGGCAGTTGTAACATTGCCTCAAGATTCCTAGATTCACCAGCTGGACCGGAGAGAAGATTGACAACTGACCTTTGGACATGCTAGAATAGTATTGGGAATTCCTTTATAACTGAAAAAAAAGGGCCAATGGGGAACAAGGTACTCGAGAGGACTTTGTGAGAGTGTAGTGCTTTTAATTTTTTAGTGCTGACTTATATAATTGCTTTAGTGAGCAAGTGCCTTTAGTGAGCAAGTGCCAGGTAACTTAAATGCAATGTGTTACAGGTAACTTAAATGCAAAAACGACAAACAGTAACTTTCTTTTAAGTGAAACAAGAAAATGAGTACAGTAAGCAATGCAGATATCACTAGGGATCCACAGAAGCGCTGAAAAGCCGTGGTTTAGGTGGTATTAGCATTTCAGGGACTGGAGCAGTCTGTAAGATACTCAATGCACAGGCACAAATCCATGCCATCATCTTGCCCATAATGGGCATATATTGACTAAAACTGGGTTGCACTGGCTAGACTTGCAAGGACTCTTAAGCTGTTAGCCTAGTAATCTTCTATGAATCTATGAATGTTTAGTATGGAACATGCCTGATAATGATGTCAATCATATCATAATAGGTAAAATTTCTGAGAAGAAATTACAGTTAAATGCTTAACTTTGTTGTGTTATCATTATGTAAATCACTTTGTGTATGATGTGCAGGATCCTGGGTTTGAGCCTTGCAAAGGCTATTTATTTCCCAGGTTGGGAGGGTGGCCTAATGGTTAAGGTGGTTGCCTTGCAAGCACAAGGTGCAGGGTTTGAGTCTCACAAGGGATAATTGGCTAGGCTTAAAATGGCTCGCAAGGGCAGTTAGCTTAGTACTAATCTATAAATGCACAGGCATAGCAATCTAAGTAGATATTATTAATTGTTCATTTGCCATGCAATGTACATTAGTACAACTGAATGATATATTACTACTCATTTTTATCTTACCATATAGTGTGCAATGCAGGTTTAATTCAAAATAAGATGTTATATATCTCCTCTTCCTATGCTTTCTAAGTTATTAGACTTTTTACTGCTTCTTTGTTAACAAGATAATTGAAAGTACAACTTAGCTTATTAATGGTAAGCACTGTTGATATAAAGTTGGAAGATGTTGTACTGAATGATGGGAAAAAAATGAGGGTTCTCCTCCTTCTGAACCTCCATCATAACCATTGGAGGGAGTAAGCCTGAATACTTAGGGGCTCACTACAATCTAACCCACCACTTTTCCTCACAGTTGCTGTTGCAGTATTTAGATTTTATAGTTTATATTCAGGCTTATTAAAGATGTCTGGTGTGGTTATTTGTGTAATTTCTTTTTTCTTCCTCTATGGATATGTTGCAGTTTTTTTCTGATGCGATAATCATTGTATATCTATATATATATATATATATATATATATATATATATATATATATATATATATTTATATACACATACACACACACACACACACACACACACACACATGTATGTGTGTGTGTGTGTGTGTGTGTGTGTGTGTGTGTATATATATATATATATATATATATATATATATATATATATATATATATATATATATATATATATATATATATATATATATATACACACACACATAGGATCATAGGAGGTTACAAGGCTAATTATATTACAAGCCTAGCCAAGTTCAACCCATGTCTGGTTCAAGCAGACACTAAAATCAACACCTACTGCACCTGTCCAAGAGGGACACAGGTGGAACCCCCGAGGTGGGTTTCCAGTTACCCATCCAGTTGTCCAAATTATGGCTAAATATGGCCAATGAGGGCTTTGTTTAACATGAATAGTAAGCTTATTCTAAAGGTGGAGCAATCACTGTGAGACAAATCTGTATCTCAACAAGTTCTGTTGATGTCACATACCAGATTAAGGTCCTTTGAGTGTGACCCCTCTGCTATTTGACTTGCAATGTGCAGCATTTACATTAAAGCTGGGTCAGAGATTGCTGTATATGGAAGGCACAGGTCACTTTTGAGCAGTCTGTATGACACAGAGTAAAGTGACAATGATTTCAGTCTGTCCACTTAAGAGAGATCTTGAAGACCCTGAATTTTCTTTGTAAGGAATCTTTGCGGTCTCTCCAATTGCTGCAGGTGTTTTAAAGGAACATACAAAAGGGTGTGTTGTACTCTATTATTGGCCTGATGAGGGAAGAGTACGGGGGGGGGAGGGTTAACCTCTTTTTTTCTGGTGGCAATGCCCTTACTTAAGAAATGAGCAATATAAAATGTCTTTCTGACCATTGTGAAGACATGGTGATCGAAGTTAAGGTTGCTGTTAGCCTGTGTGCCCAGATCTCTCACCACTGACTGTATTCTTAAGGTATTCCTATTGATGTGGTAGTCTGAAGGTACATCACCCTTGCTGAAGGGAATGGTAATGCATTTTTTGCATTAAGTTTAAGACCGTGACTTAGTCATTAGTCTCTACAAGACCTTCTTGCAGGATGTTGACATTGCTATGGGTTTCAATGATTAACTCCCAATTTGCAATCATCAGCCAACTTTTTCAGCCAGTAAAGTTTGCAACCCACCTGACAATATATGAGTTTATACTCAACTGGGTGAGTTTTTCAATGGTACCTGAGTGGGGGATTGTGTCAAAGGCTTTGGCTAAGTCTAGGTAAGAAATATGCACTGATTTGCCCTCATCTATGGCTTTGGTAACTGTCTCGAAGAAGCACACCAACTTTAATAGGCATGATCTCCCCTTGACATAGGCAAACTGGGTGGGGTCAAGAGTTTGGAGATTTTCTATATCTTTGTTAATAAGGTCCATGATGATTCATTCCATGGCCTTGGAGATAAGGCTTGTCAGGCTAATGGGTTTATAGTTCCCAGGATCTGTGGATGCATCTCCTTTGTGCAAAGGGATGACTGTAGCTGTTTTCTATTCCACTGGGATGAAGCCAGAGCAAGGGCTGTGATTGACAAGCATGCCCAATAGTGATACTAATTCCTGTTTTAACCCAAGTAAAACAAAGCCAGGGATATTGTCTGGTCTCATAGAGGCTGTGATTTTGGCCTTGTAGAAGGCGTTTAAGACCTGCTCCTTGGAGATACTAGGTGGGGGACAGGTGTTAGGGATGCTTTGGGGTATATGGGGTGGTGACAGGTAGTGAAGTTTTCATTGAACCTGTCAGCCAGCAGGTTTGCTATGTCCACAGGTTCAGTGTATGTAGTAACATTAACTATGAGTTCAGCACAAATCTGGACCTTGCCTTTGAGGTTACGGATGTAACTAAAGAACACCTTCTGGTTATCCTTTAGTTAGGGAAGCTAATTTGGAATCATAGTTAGCTTTGGAGGACTTCACTGGGAGTCTTATTTGGTTGTTTAAGGTGAGAAGGGAATGCTTCCAGTTTTGAAATCACTCTTTCCTACTCTTAGACAGCAATTGCTTCCTCCTACTGTATAGCCAATTGATGACATTTTTCCACCAAGCAGGCTTCTTTTTCCTTGAAGATTTTGCTTTACTTCTATCAGGTACGTCAGAGTCAAAATAATTGTTCAGGTGCTCGTATAAAGCATTAGTGTATAGCTCAGCATAGGTGTCATTCCATCAGTGGGGGGAGGGGCAAGCTATTTATGTTGTTACATAAGAGGTTGTAATTGTCCTTGGAGAAGTTTTTTAGTCTAGTTGTTGCTAAGGAGGGGGGGTCTTGTGTTATAGTTACTTCTAGCAAGATTGATTTGCGGTCAGATCTCACCAGGGATGGCCACACACTGGGGCTGGTGCAGAGGTCTCCCATATCGGTGACCACCAGATCCAAGATGTTTGAGCCCCTTATGGGTGTGCCAAACAGCTGGTCCAGGGCATTGGAGTTAACTAAGTCCAGGAACCTTTGGGCAAGTCAGTTAGAACATGTATAATTTACCCAGTTAATGGATGGGTAATTTAAGTCACCCAAAACCAAGGTGTTTAGTTGTATCTTGACTGACTCTAGTAGATCCATGTAGTCTGACTGGATGTCCTGATTCATGGAGGGTATCCTATAGCTGACAATGAACTGAAGAGTGGTCTTACCTACAGTCAAGTGACCTGAAGTAATTCAAGGGAATCCTGCTGTTTAACCAGTCTAGAGTTGTATTTATCTTTAATGAATATTGATGCATCACCTTCTTCAGTTCTTACGCCTTCAATTTGTGGTCTGAACGTATGGAAGGAATTGTAACCTGGTATAGCTGGGGTGCTCTCCTCAGCTTTAAATCAGGTCTTAGTGACTGCACAAATGTCAGCATCTTCCAAGGTGAGGACTGCTTTCAGTGAGTGCAGTTTCTGATTTAAACTCCTAGTATTTAGCAGCATAACCTTGAGGATGTATTTAGAGGATATTTTTATGTCAGGAATGTTATGCTTGTGACATTGCCTAAAAAGGCACCATGGGGGTAAGAAGAGCCTTAGCCAGTAACTGAAATCCCAGCGGTGACTGATAAAGACTATCTCTGGCAAAGCATTGAGGTCTGTCAACCATGTCATCTCCGGCTGATAGACACTGGATCCCCTTTGAATGACACCAGAAACTAAGCCAATTATTGAAGTCAATATTTTTTTTTGGTTTGTAATGAGTTATCATCCTAGGCAAAGGTAAACTGCGGCTTAAGGCTAGGGAAATAACCTGCCTGAGACAATTATCAGAGAGCTCAGTCAGGTCTCTCTTCATATAGTCCAGTAGGATACATCTCAAGTCATTCACGCCAACATGGACTATGATGGAGTCATAACGGTGCCTGTTGTTCAGAGACTTGAGTGCGTGTGTGATGTGGTGGATCCTGGCACCTGACAGACAACTGACTGTGACTTTTTCTTATCCAACCTGGTGAGAGGGACATCTGTGTGTCTCACAATTGAGTTATCTATGACTAAGATGTTTGTTTTTGTGTTATGCCTTAGGGGCTTGACTGGTGAGACACTTGTGTATGATATACTATGTCTACTATGTTCTGCAGAGGATGTATTATGTGAATTGTGCTTGTGTTTGTATTTGAGAGGTCTCTGATGTATAGGTAAACGTCTGGTAAGGACATTAGCATATGTAGCTTTATGTCTGATTGGTTTGGTAGGTGCAGGAGGTGAGGTGTGCATGCTGACAACCTGCTTAGTATCAGATAAGCTGACTGGTGAGAAAGAGAGCATGGATTATAGGTTCTTGATATAGATGCATCTCTCTCATAATGAATTTGTGTGGACTAGAACAAGTGCATTGTCAATGTACATGAGGCAGTTGCTACATTGCCTTAGGATGCCCACATCAACCAGGCTTGCTGAAGAAACTCTGGGAAATTGTCCATCCATAATGCTAAGTACATTGATGTGTTCAGAAAACAGGTAGAGGACAGGAAGGACCAGGTAAAGCAGAGGACAGGAATAGTGGACAAAAAATACAAAGGGCTAAGGGGTAGGATCTGTGTTGGTACCTCAGTAGCTTCACTGAATGTATCACCTGTTAGTGAGGGGCAATCACAAGAAATCACTGATGGAGTGCCAGCAGAGTACCAAGGGAAAATTTGCAGGCAGAAATGTTTGCGTCTGTAACTGCCAACGATGCCCACCACTACTCAGCAGTGAGCGATGTGCAAACAAGCGCATACCCATGGAAATACAGTACTTATATAGCAAATGAGAGCAAACAGATTTAAACAAATTAACCAATAAAAACGCTCAAAACTTAGCCCTGTTCCTGTAACCTTAAATCAGATGAGTTCTAATTGCACACTCCTGCCACTAGGGTGCAGGGGAACCCTTTCCAATAAAAGATGGCCTGGTTTAGTGCTCAAGTTATACAATCAGAACTAGATTCTGCCTTCCCAAATGATCTCTCTGTACTCAGTAGAATGAGCTGATGAGAAGGGAATAGGAGGAGTGTCCAAAATCAGATTTGTAGTAAGGGTGGGCAACTCAAAAGCCACCAAGTTTAAGAATACAACACTTGAGCGGGCAGGTAGGTGGGAAAAATAAAATCTAGACAGTTATCAGCAATATTCAGGTAGAATACAGCAAGCAAGCCAAACATGCACTTCAGTTAGAGATATTTCTAGCTAAATAAGGAATGCTATTTCTCAGCTCCTCCCACTAATTAGCTGATGTTGTTCACTGTATGCAAAGGAATTCTTTGCTAACTTTTCTAACTGACCCCAGGCAACACCTCTTAAAACTCCAACAAAACAGAAAACTTAAAACAAAACAAATGTAGTGCAAGAATAATATATAAAATAGAAGTATAACAGAAATAAAACAGTAACTACCAGGGAGTAAATGTTCCTCCACCAAAACCAGCAAGTAAAACAAAGCAGAAATGAGCACAGGAGCAAACCAAGGCTTATGAGAATGAGCCACATAAGTGAAACGACAAGGTCCAGCTCGTAAAATCCACAGGAACAGAGATTATTAAGATTCAAAAATCAATTTATTATAAGACAAAACTGGTAAGCTCTTTCAATCAACAGGGCTTCTTCAGACCAAAAACACACACACACACACATATATATATATATATATATATATATATATATATATATATATATATATACCTATTAATTAAACAATTAGCTAAAACTATTACATCATATCCTGTATTTTGAAATCCTATAAAAATATATTAAAAAGTATTTTAAAAATTTTAAGCATCGAATACATAAGATATGATAAAATATAAATATATAACATAAAAAACTTTCAATATTTAACTTTCAATTTTTTATTCTTTAAAATAGGTCTTAAGGGTACCTTATCATTCAGGCCACGTTTTTTATCTGCTCTGAGCCTGATAATTCACTTCAGCTCACATCTTTCAGTAAAATTCCTGACATCTTCGACATTTTTGAAGTATCCGATGCCCGTAGTGGATCAGATGATAAAACAGCTATTGGACAATGTTTTTTTGTACGAAAAGAGACTTTTAGAGTAGAAAAGAGCTAAAATACAGAGGGATACTGCTGATTTTAAAAATGGCTATGTCTTTACTTGGCCCAGGACAGAAATTAATAGACTGAATGGACAGAGGAGACGGGGTAACTCTGTTAATAACAATAGCAGTGCGGGTAATGTTAATGCCACCAGTAGAGAGGAAAACTCTTTATCAAATGTACCTACCAATGATGAACCTGTTGTTAATGTCTCTATTCAAAATGAGAATGTAAATATTGTTGATTTGAATGGAACTGCTTTAATAACAATGAATACAAATGAGAATAATGAACCAATAACTAGTAATAATGCTGAAAATCTGAATAGTAGGCCAAATGTAATGGGACTACATGCAAATGAAATGGGAATGGTGAGTGGTGATCCCTCAGTAAGGAGGAAAGTCCCAATGTCTAACAAACATGTAGAAGTAAATTGTTCCATCCCTTTCCCCATCAGCGACCAATGCAGGGGAGGGAAAACCAGATCTATGAGCAGAGGGAGACAAAAACGGAAAGTTTAGGGGGATGAGCATACAGGGCCTACCCTCAAGAAAATGTGAGAATGAGTACTTCCACATTAGTTTGGAATATTTCCCACAGATCATTGACTCAAGATGAAATAGAAGTTTTAGATAAAGGATTATCCTTCATACCCTCAGTGAAAAGTGATCTTACAGATACTGTTTTAGATGTAAAATTGTTTAGTCGTAATGTGCAATTGAAACTGGAATTTGGTAATCAACTGATGGAATGGAAGGTCTCATTTTCAGCAAATCCAGTCTATACGTGCCAAATTTACATCCTCTCTTAGTTGCCTTCACTAAAATGGTAGAAGAAAATGTATATGAGTTGTACATTGACAATAGTCGTAAGAGATGGAATGGTAATTTATTCATCAGCCATAGGACAGCATTAAATAGACTTAGGAATGATCATACGGTAGTTATTAGACCCACAGATAAGGGTGGACCTATGGTTGTGTTGGATAAAAGAGATTACCATGAAAAGATGGCTTGCATGCTGAATGAGGATAGATTCTACTCTGTCATAAAGATGGATGAAGTAGAGGTCATAAGGTTATTAGACATGTTAGAAGACTTGTTGAAAAGGGTATCATTACCTTAGACTTGTTTAAGTTTTTAAAGGTTGATAAACCATTAATGCTTACTATACAAGGTCTTCCGAAAGTCCATAAGGATCATGTGCCCCCCCCCCCATGAGACCTACTGTGGCAGGCAGGGGTTGGGTCACTGAACCCATGTCATTGTACCTTGAAAAGTATTTAAAACCAGTAGTGGAGAAACATTCACATATATTAAAGGACACTAAACAATTTTTATTGGATTTGTATGCTAAGATGACATTTATACCTGATGACCTTCAGTATTTGTTGGTGACATTAGATGTCCAATCACTGTTTACAGTCATTCCTAACACGGAAGGACTTGAAAGTATACAGAGATGTTTGAGGGGTCATACAGGTTATACTCCTTCTTTCTTAGATTTGCTATGCTCTCTACTAGAAGTAGTATTAGAGAATAATGTTTTCTTGTTTGATGACAGGATATACATTCAAAAAGATGACATAGCTATGGGCACTTTGTGTGCTAAAAGCTACGCCAACTTGGTAATGGCTGATTTGGAGAAAGAAATGCTATTCCCTTTGTCTAGTTTTCAGAATCATGTCATCTTTTATACAAGTTTTGTAGATGACCTGTTTCTGTTGTGGAGGGGTAATGATAATCAACTACAAACCTTTCTTGGTGAAATGAATGCACTTACCCATTATCTAAAATTTACTATGGAAAAGGATTCCTGAATTGCTTATTTGGATGTTTACATAGAAAAGTTAGATAATGGGATGTTAAACACTGGTGTTTTTAGAAAATCATGCCACAAGAACACCCTACTACATATGGAGAGCATGCATCCCAGATATGTTTTTAAAAATGTTATTAGAGGGCAAGCTATGAGAGCATCATGACTTAATCCCACCAAGGAAGGGTTTGAGGGCGAGTTGTTGAACTTGAAAGAAAGGTTGATAGCCAGATCATACAAGATAAATTAAGTAATGGAGGGTTTTGAAGAAGTAGACCTCATGAGGGGAGGTAGTGCCTGCCCTTATTTTGCTGATAGAGGGATGATTGACTGTGTGGGGACTAGTGACCCTGAGAATGTGCAGATACAGAAAACAGATGTAAAGGTCTCTTTGTATTATACACAGGATATAAATAATATCAGAGATATTATTCCTAAGAATTGGGGGGTCCTTACAGTGGATCCCAATATTAGGGATATTGTAGGAGATCAACCACGGTTCCTTTATAGGAATAGAATGAATTTACAAAGATTATTGTGTTATCCAAGGAAATTAGTTACCATATTGAATGAAGTTTCACAGCATTGTACTTTACCATGCAACAGATGTAATTTTTGCATGTATATGGATAGCAGTGCCATCTTCATTCATCCTATAACCCAGCAATGTTTTGAGTTTAAGGTTATGGCAGATTGTTTAACTGAACATGTTTTCTATTTGGCCAGTTGCACATCCTGCACTGCGTTTTATGTTGGTAAGACGAACAGGAAGTTGATAGACAGGGTGAGAGAACACATGTATCATATCCGTATTAATGCCCTATCCAAACATGTACTGGAGACCAATGAACAACACAGTTTTAGAGTCCTGGTTATGCAAGTTAATACTCCCAGTATACAGGGAGATGTCAGGAATTTTACTGAAAGATGTGAGTTGAAGTGGATTAATAGGCTCAGAGCAGATAAAACAAAGCTGGCCTGAATGATAAGGTACCCTTAAGACCTGTTTTAAAGAATAAAAACTTTAAAGTTAAATATTGAAAGTTTTTTATGTTATATATTTATATTTTAACATCATGTCTTATGTAGTCAATGCTTAAAATGCATTTTTAATATACTTTTTAATATATTTGTATAGGATTTCAGAATGCAGGATATGATGTAATAGTTTTAGCTAATTGTTTAATTAATAGGTATATATATATATATATATATATATATATATATATATATATGTGTGTGTGTGTGTGTGTGTGTGTCCACAAGGAGAAGTGTTTTTGGTCTGAGGAAGCCCTGTTGGGTGAAAGCGCTTACCAGTTTTGTCTTATAATAAATCGTTTTTTTGAATCTTAATAATCTCTGTTCCTGTGGATTCTATGAGTTGGACTTGGTCATTTTACTTATGTGGATCATTCTCATAAGCCTTGGTTTGCTCCTGTGCTCGTTTGTGCTTTATAAAATTGAAGTAACCAAACCTTAAATGAAAAACTTCAAAATAAAATGCTTGCCACTATATCTCTTAGATTGTGTAGCAGGTCAATTGTTTGCTGTACTTACTACTGTATCACACATCCTACATGCATTACTGATTTCCTATGCCATGTTTAAACACTCCCGTCTGCATAAATTCATGATGTATAATACAACAGATTCAGTAGTACATGACACATTTTGTCATATAATGTCTAACTGCATTTTATTAGTTGTAACCATATGTTCCTTAGTGCCTGTTTTCACAGTCATATGTGCTTAGCATATTTTGGCTGCTTGTGAATGTTTAGCACTATTATGTAAAAGAAACATACACAGAATGGAATATACACCACTTCATGTCATTTTTACACAAGCATTCTGCACTTTTGTATATCATTATGTGTCCACAATACTGCTTTATAAAAACATAATGTGTTTCATTTTCATTCATACTTGCATCAGAAATTTCAGAAGAGTCATGAACTGTTGTACAGTGTACTGTTGACCAAGACAACATTTTGGTTCTAATAAGTACAGGTGTCATTTTTGTGTGCTAAACATAGCTTCATTCCATGCCACATGGCGCATGCATATGCTCTATAGCATTGGTATCCTACCGTGGAACTAATATTTTAGTACAATGTTAGCTACACATGATATATATTATGCTAGGGACTAGAATAACTGCCAGTAATGTCCATACAACTCGCAGAGTATGCACATCTAAATGTGTCATACTGCACAAGCCTGACCTTTTTCTCTTTTTGTTATGCACCTTTTGCAAGTCATTCTTGTTCTGCTGCATACCAGCTGTTCTGTTGACATCACAGTGCAGTTTAAATAGATAGATATGCTATGCTGGGTGCCATGCTAAGAAGTCTCAGTACTTCTAGTATCCTTAGTTCACTGTGTTTTCCTACATGTGATTCAGACTTCCACAGTGATCTTATGTGTGGCACTTTTCAGTCCGTGTGTTTATATTTTTGTGTTCTGTTATTAAGCAGGCATTTCATGGTAAGCAATCCACCACTATATATTTGGATCAACCTAGTTTTATTTAATTTCTCTAAAAACTGAGCCATATCTTTCACAAAGATGAACATTTTCCATTTAGATATTATTATTTTAAGTGATTACAATCATTTATAACAGTATTGAACACTGACAGTGAGACAGACATGGTAAAAAAGCACTTGCCGTGCAGGAATAAAGAGATGACTGTTGGGTCCCATTGAAGAAAAAGTATAGTTTTATACAAGTGGGGAATATAAGAGAAGGAAACCAGCACACAGTGGATAAAGAAACACTGACAACATCACCACTGTAAAGATATCCGTATATGTCAAGCTGCACAAGTAAAGACAAATGTTATGCAATGAGAGTAAGAAGACTGGGCTGTAATGAGGATCTTGAAATACACACAGAGTGAAAGAACTTAACTGCACATACACACAAAGTGTGTGCGTGTGTGTGTGTGTGTGTCTACATGTACATGTGTAAAAGGTTTTAAGAGGAGGACAAAACAATAGTTTGAATTTTACACAAAAACTGAAACAGAGATAGGAAAAATGCATGTATTGAAGAAAATAAGTGGTGTGACATGACAAACTTTCTGTTAAGAGGAAAACACTTTTAGAAGAAAGGATGTATAAGAAAAAATAGGCAGTATCTGAATACAGAGTAGAGTTTGCCTATTTATAAATTCACTTGGGGAAGAAAAGAAAATTTCTGTTGAAGCCGTGAATG
Source organism: Protopterus annectens (assembly GCF_019279795.1). Taxonomy (NCBI): domain Eukaryota; kingdom Metazoa; phylum Chordata; order Ceratodontiformes; family Protopteridae; genus Protopterus; species Protopterus annectens. Next base: position 905,222,525 of record NC_056735.1, read on the forward strand.
AACAACCAAGCTGTACATATGTGAACATATATCCATTTGTAATGTGAAAGAGGTGGTTGAGGACATTTGTCACTGTTTAATGAGCAACACTTCTAAGGGTCCATTGCAATATCATGTCAAATCCACTACACCAACATAAACAGCTCTAATGGACAGTTCGTTAAATTCTTCACTGTTAATCCCATATGGACTGCTTTTGGATCCTGACCACTTACTTGTTTGTATCAACACCAAGGTTGCATGCTTCAAAAAAAAAGGGTAGAACTTTACCACCTTTAAGAAACTTGCATTGATATAACAATTGTAAAGTCAAAGAACTGCTGAATCAAGCACTTTGTTTCAATGAGCTGAGAGTATGCTGCGTCAGATTTTAACAGTCATCATGAACCCTATTTCCAATAACTGAGGAAAGGATGAATAGATAGTCTGAGCAGTCCATGCTTGCTTAATTATGAGCTTAAAAATCCACCATGTTTAAGTAAAGTTCAACATACCAAATTATTGATCTATCATTGGTGACATTTATAGATACAGAAAAAAGTCAGTAGCACTAGCTGATGATTTCAATTAGTAACTGAATATGAAATAACAATAATCAATTATGCATTTTCAAGAATTTATGTTTCTTTTACAGAAATGAAAACATATAGTTCTGCTCTTCATTTGCTAGTCATTAATGGCATCAAGTAATAATTGTCTCAGCCAAGATCTGGAACTCATCCTAACAGGTTTCCAAGGAGGTTACGTGGTTCAATACTGGACAGCTACAGCTTTCTCACTGATGTTTCTTGTGTCATTGCTTGGTAACCTCATTGTATTCTTAGTTATAGTAACTAATAAAAGACTTCATGACCCTATGTGCATTTTTATTGCAATCCTAGCCGCAATAGATCTGGTTTCAGTTATTTCTCTTCTTCCAAAGCTGCTGGTGGTATTATGGTTAAATGTAAGAAATATTAATTTGTATGCTTGTCTTTTGCAAATGCTTTTTATTAATGGGTCTGCAGGCATGGAATCATCAGTGTTACTGGTGATGGCCTATGATCGTTATGTAGCTGTGTGCAAACCTCTGAGTTATTCAAGCATCATGACAAATACATTTATATTAAAAAGTATCATATTCATTTTAATTAGAAGTTTTTGTAGTATTTTACCTTTACCGATACTTGCTGCAAAATTATCATACTGTGGTCCAGTAACAGTTCACAGTGTTTACTGTGAATATCTTACAATAATTAAAAACGGAAGTGGTCGTACATTCCTAACTGAGATGTATCTCCTTTTTTTGTCACTTTTAGTAGGAATGCCTGATGCTGTTTTGATTGCCTTGTCATATTATCTGATTATTAAAGAAGTGATGAAGCAGAGATCAAGTGAAGGGCGTAAAAAGATGTTTGTTACATGTAGCTCCCATTTACTTGTAATTACATTGTTCTATTTAGTTGGATTTTTTTCAATACTGATCCTGTTATATGAAAACATAATCCCAGATGACGTCAGAGTCTTATTTTCAGTCTTATTTTTTAGTGTTTCTCCGACAATAAACCCAATTATATATGGTATAAAAACAAAAGAGATTTGGCAAACCATACTAAAACATTTAAGAAAATGCCTACAAACTGCAAAATGTGATCACAGGGAAATACAATGTAAGGAAAACTGATATATTCATCTGCATATAACTAATATCACAATATTTAGGACTATGCATTTTAATACTGCAAGTTTCCCCAGATTGTTTTCTTTCTTTATTTCCTATTTCCCTTTATTTTTTTGCTTTTCCATTTATTTCCTATTTGTTAGAACCATTTAAATACAGTTCAAATATAGCATGTACTGCTTATACTCTTCGGATGTGATTCAGTTAGCCATAAAACATGCATCCTGTAATGTACCCCTGCCTTAATTCAATGAAAATAGCTTTCACCTGGACCCGTTCCCATGATGCAGATGAATAAAGCCATGTTGCATGCCAGACAACCCATGTTAGTGATTACTTTGAGGTGAGAAGGGAAAGATTTCCACTGCCTTGGACCAAGTATAGAGAAACAGTGCTTGGTACTATGATGTTTTAAGCAGAGGTTCATTGTGGTCCTGGCTTCTAAGGATGCACGAGGATATATTTGGGGTAATTTTTACAGTTAAAGGAGTAAAGAGATCAGAGTGCAGGAGTTTAAATAACTGAGAGGCTAGTATGAGATTTGTCTGACTGGAAGTCATTTGGCTTTTCCTTTTGTTAGACAATGGTGTTCTTGCCCAGTGGTATGAGTAATAATTCTATTTTTAAAAAAGGATTTGGATAGCATTTTCATTCTTTTTTGAGGCAGAAACTATAGGAGGCAGCCCATGGCAAGATGGAAGTGCCAGCGAATGAATAGGTCAAAGGGGGTCTAGGGCTGATGGAGGAACACATGAGTCAGCTGGGTGCAGGAAAGGAAATCATTGCTATTGGGCTGATCCAGCATAGTGCAAAGAAAAGGAAAAAAGAAATCACTATCACACGTCTGTATGATGGCCTGTATTAGAGGTTTAAGTATGTGTGAAGCAGAGATTATTTTCTAATAGTACGGCCAGATTTTCTTCAGGTTTTACAGTAGCCAAGCATACGTCCCAGAGTAAATAAAAATAAAAACATTTTCTTTTTGCTTTTAGAATTTCCAGTTCCTTCTGGATTTCAGCACAAACATGCTTAATTATTTGACAGAATATCCATATGATTTGGTTTATCATTCCAGCCTTGAGTTTGGAAGCAGAAGTCCTCAGTCCAAATGGTAGGTTTATACTGTTAAAGAAATGATAAGGAAGGTTGGAGAGTTGATATAAAACAAACAAATATACACTACTGACACAACCACGCCAGAGTGAATTATGTTGCATGGATGGAGTAAGATGTGGAACGACAAGAGCAGCTGAATAATGAATCACAGTGACATTGAATTTATAAATGAGCTAACATCTTCCAGACCGGCATCAGTGGAGTACATAGTAAATGTGTGTGTGTGTGTGTGTGTGTGTGTGTGTGTGTGTGTGTGTGTGTGTGTGTGTGTGTGTGTGTGTGTGTGTGTGTGTGTGCTTCATATCAAATGCTATATGTGCCACACCTGGCTCATATATTGCACAGAAAGACCATCTACAAGAAAAAAATACCAGACAGAGTACAACGTAATGTGCTGATTTATGAATGTGCACATATTAAACATGAGGAACAGATAACTTACCTTCTGTGACATCATTCATGGAAGAGCAATATGCTCCCATGTCATTGGTAGAGTAGGCAGATGGGGAACAGGATCGGTGAAAAGAAGGCAGTGGACATAGATGTGCCAGGGTGTAGCTGGAAATGATAGAAAAGGGAAAGGTAGACAATGTAGCAAATTATATAAATAAGGGTATCAAATGTATAGTAAGAGGGGAGAAATGTCATGCCATGAATGTGACAGGTAGGTGGCAGGATTTTCTCAACCCAGTCTACATGCCCTGTCAGTTAAGGTAAAAGAAGAGAGGGAATACAATTAGATTAATACAGATTATCAACCCAAGATGTACAAAGGAAGTTGGATAACAGAATGGGTAAAAAGATTAGAACGACTGTGAACTCCAGGGTAGAGGTGGTGTGAGATGTGATGAGATCTTAGAATATGAGGAACTAGCCATTTGGCGAAGGACAGGAACACAAAGGATAAAATTCTAGATGTGGTCATAACCTTGGTAGACCATTCAGGAATGTACCCATTTTGACATTATCAAACAAATATCATGGAGTGCTTGGTTTTGAATAGGTCAATGTAAGAATAAAAAAGATGATGAGAGTGGTGTGACAGTTTAGGGGATTGTAATCTGCTGAGCTGGGAGAATACAAAGATAATTTGGTAGTTTGGAGGCAAAGTGAAGGAGAAAACAAGCTTTAAAAATTAGCTGGGGGGAAAGGGTTTGTGAAATGGGCAAAATGAGAATAAATAAGGTCATCATGGCCTCATAGGAAGGAGAGGTGAGTCATTATGGCAAACTAAAGGACAATCATGAGGCCCTTGGGATGGGGTGGGGATATGAATGATGAATACTACAAGAAAAAATAAAGACATCAGTCTTCATTAAAGGAAGCAACTAAATGGGCAGGGTAACTGCAGCAAGGTAGGACTGGATTACAGCAGAGTCAACTTTGAGTATGGTTACAATTTTGTACAAATGATTTGACATATACTGCTGCACACACTAAATAGCCTTCCAGCATTCATGTTCATTTTCAGAATTCAAGTCAGAGCTGCTTTGAAAATAGAGGTTACTTCATACAAATGAGGTGGTTATAGCTAATTTATTGAGAGTCTGCAGCTCAGATGTCTCTCTGTGTGCGAATAAAAATAATGGCCACACCACAGTAATGTATTTCAACTTGCTATGCTCAAACATACCATAGCTCTTGCAAGCCAGATCAATTACTATTTTACTATGATCAAACAGAAATAGATTTCAGTTACTTTCAACAGATTTTAGCCAATTTCATCTGCAGACTGTCTTAACACCTACCAGTTATAGTCACTTCATTCACTGAGAACGTTTTGTCTGATTGTATTCAAATAGAAAAAATAATGGTTACAATAATGCATTCATTTTTTCATTTAAGCACACACTAGTCCTGCCAATCCCAATAAATAACTGTTTCAAACTGATTAAAGGACAACAGAGATCAGAAACATATGTTCACATGCTGCATATGATGTCACCAGTTATCGTCACTTTATTAACCAGGAGCACTTCAGATGTCTGAATATGATCAATGCATGAAGAGATAAATAATAACAGCAGTAATTTATTTCAACTCATTCCAAACAGATACATACAGTGCAATTTACTACATCATCTGAAAACAAACAAACACACACACACACACACACATGCCCCCAATGGGCACCCACACTATTGACTGTAAATGATATCTAACATCAATCAAAAGAATTAATGAATGAATAAAAAATGTCCACAATAATATATTTCAGATTGTTGTTGTCAAACAAATACAGTGTAATTGATTGCTTCTCTTCCACAAAAATGGCATGTACATACACACAAACACACACACACACACACACACACACACACACACACACACACACACACACACACACACACACACACACACATACATGCAAGAATTACAGACATATTATTGAATGTGTACACGTCAGATGCCTGACTGTGATCAAATGAAAGAAGAAAGAAAGAAAAAAAGAAAGAAAGAAAGAAAGAATGGCCACTGTTGTCTATTTTAGTTCATTACTGTCACACAGAAACAGTGCAATACATTTCAACCTCCCATGCCTAGAAAATATTAACTGTGTAAAAGAAAAAAAAAGATCCATACAAACTGTCCTACAGTCTGGCTGGAAGTGGTAAGAGAACTAATGAATCAAAGAACACAAATAATATCCTCAACAGAACAAACCAGATCACACAGCTTACTAAAGTATTATTTCATTTAAAAAAGAAGACTAAAAGACATTCTCCATATTTGTTCTTTAAGAGTCCATTCACATGAGCTTTTTCACTTTTCATTCAGGCTGTCATAGGTACCAGCAAATGGGAAATAGTTGTTTATTGCTCTTTCAAACAGCCAAACTAGCCTTCACTGACATGCCATTTCTGTATTTCAGAAATAGCAGGATGACCTGCAATAAGACATAATCACCATATTTGCTATGCCAGAAGACATGAAAAGGCTGCGGTATTTTGAAAAAAAAAAGCTTAAGTGAATAAGGTGACTTTTTATACAGAAATGGGAACTCAGTGCAAATGCAGATGAATGGAAGTCTGAATCTAAAGCATTAGGAAGATGATTACCTTCAAGGAAAAATCATTGCCAAAACAATTTTTCATTTGGCAGGGTTGCATCTTTGCAAAGTAGTACCATGAGCCATTTCTGATATTGAGCAGATAATAGGGCAGGGATGTAAAAGTAGTACATGGGAACTAAAAATGAGTGAGATGATGCAATGAATCATCTGGTTGTCTCAGTACAGAGCAATGCACAGGGACTACATGGGCTATCTTTGAGGGTCCCCAAAGACCTGGGCAGTGTGCTAATGGATCCCTTGCTGCAGATTTGTCATTGGATTATTTGCATGTTCTCAGTATTTGTTTTTTTCTGTTCATTCCCTGTCATGCAATAAGAAAACTGGATAAGTGCATTTAAATCCCAAAATTCTAATGAAACACAGGCTGTAATATCTCTTGACTTTCATTCTATAGTCATAATTCCCATAAATTATCTCACATTCCAGTTCAACTTTTAGATAAATAAAGGTGATAAATAAAAGCCGGATAATTGCAAATAAATCTTTAGTTTAAACTTAAGTCATAAATCCTCTAACTGTACCTACTATTTGATATGCAACACTTAAAACTGATTCAAGGCTATGCAAATCTTAAAGAATACTCCTGTGTGTCATCCATATGATATATCTCATTTAATATACATTGATTTATTTCCATCTTATATTTACAATGTGTAGCACTTCATTCATTTCCTACAAAATATCTTCAATTAACCAGCAACTAAGTTGAACCCTTAACTTTGCCCTGATACACAACAGGTTGTAACCCACTCTATTCCCTCCAGCTAATATTGCACTCCAATCTATTTATCTATGGGTAATCTTTCGCCTTATACTTTAAAAGAATGTGAAGTGTCACCATACTTGCCATCAGTGTTCATTCAATTACGTCATCACACTTCCATTGTGAGAATGTCATCTATACAGATATTTTGCACTTTTCTTATTCATTCTGCATAGTTCATGTAAATGTCCTCTTTCTGATGAATGACGCCTCTTCTTGACCTGTTGCACATCCATTGTCTCTCATCAGCACCCTTACAAGATAAAAGCCAATGCAGTGCCACCATGCAAATCATAGTTTTCTTTACCAGCACAATTTTGTGGTCAATAAAACACTCTTTTTATAAAATGACACAAACAATATTGTATATTACATTTTTGCATTTTTTATTTTTCTTCATTGTTAATTCTTAAGCCCATGCAGAGTAAGATGCCATATCCTGTCTCACCATTAATTCTCCATTACTTTTACTTCTCATTCATGAAGCACCATAAACATACTGTCACTTCCTCCATCATTACTGAGATATCCATTGTCCTCCAGATTTATTTTCTTTTCTACAACTCTAATTAAATAAGCCACACTACTAGTCTTCATTATAGCCAGCTTTCACTTTTATCTCAGCATTTCATTTAGCAATGTTTCACAGCTATAAATGCATAACATTAATAGCATTAAGCAATTTGCACATATATTTATCTTTTGATAAAAAAATTCACAGCTTTCAGAGTAATCTTTTTGAAAACTCTTTTTTAGTAGTAAAAAGAATACAAAACTAACCCAAGCACAATGTGCAAACTAATCATCATAGATAAAGTAACTCTTCTTAAAGACACTGTTTAACTAAACTATTCTAAACAAATACAGTGATTAGTTTCACTATGAACTATTAAATTCTATTTTTTATTTAGTCTGAAGCATCAAGCATTTTCATAACGCTGTCCTCATGTGTTATGAATTAACTTTTTCCTTTATCTAACTCAAATCATTTATAAAGCAACTCACATTCACATGCCATGCAGTCCTGGCTATAGACAGATGAACAGAAGAGAAATTTAAACATTCATTCTAACTTTATATGGACCTTCCAGCCATTAAATCCAAGTAATCCAGATAAAAGAAATGTAAGTGCACATTAAAACTTTGCTAAGACCTACCAACATTTAACTTCAAATGTTCTAGATCTAACATTGCTACTTCCATCAGTTCTAATGGTGCAGTCTTCAGTGAATAGCTATCCCATCATTTGGGCCTTTATACATCTTTTACTCATCTGCTTTTCTAACCTCTGCAACTATTTTGACCCTGAGTATGCACATATAAAGAGTGAATGCAATTGTTTCTTATACATTTTTGCACTCTAATGATTTAGCCATGTGCCTAATTTTATGGTTTGTTAAATTTCCACTTACAGGATATTGCTTAATTTACTGAATAATCATCTTCAACTCAGCAAATATTATCTTTCAACCATTCCTTTCAACCACTCCTGTGCTCTTTCAGCACTACTTGGAAGGACAATTTAAACATATTTTTCTCTTTTTATACTTGAGATTGCATCCATACATCACATATTATACTGCAATGTCTTTTTTGAATAACTGTGTTCTAAAATCCATGGCTGACCAGTGAATGCCCTGATTTCCAAGGTCTCCATAGCACCTACTCTTTTAGTGTAAAAATCATTACTTATAATGACTGTTATCTATATCAAAGCTCAGTCTATTGCAAGTCCTTTATTTTTGGCGGATTGAATGACTAATGATTCCTTTGCAAAGCCTGTCAAATCTAGGGATTTCCTATAAAGAATTATTAAGATGGGTTTATTGGACAGAATTATTTCAGAAACTATGCTACTTATGCCTCTGTACAAGAAAAGATATGAAAGCATAGTTACCTTCTGCTTTGTCAAAGCACACAAACGGGAGACAAGAAATTTTGCAAGATGGTAAAAGACCATGAATATAAAAGGTGTGCTTCATATTTTCATTCATTTATAAGGAACAGTTTGTATTCAACATAGATGGAGTTTTATGGCAAAATGTTATGAACAAAATAGTTTGCACTAACCATAGATGGAGGATTTATGACAACTGGTTATGAAATAATTAGTTTGTATCCATCATAGATGAGGCATTTGTAATAATAGTTCATGTTAAAAAAGGGATAAAAAATTAGAAAAGTAGTGGAGAGTATTCCTACAACATCCACATAGCCCGACAGCTGACAGTTTTGCTGATTCCTGCAATTTGTGCTTATAAATTATGGCATGACTTTCTACAGTTTAGATTCACTTATTGGTGTTTCCCAAGATGCTGTTGTACACTTCATTAATAAAAAAGCTTGCTGCAATAAACCTTTGTGTCTAGAAAACTTATTTCCTTTAACATTGGTGAGCCACCATGATGCAGGACCTGCAGTGACATAAAGATGAGAGTGTGACCAGGCTGAGAACCAAATGGCAGAGTGACCTGGCTGATGATCAAGAAGACAATATGACTAACAGAAAGGGGAATTTTGTTCCAGAAGGGATGATTAAGATGGAGCCACATGACTGACACCCTAATTCACCATGTCAGTGAACAAGGTCCTTGATGGTGCCCCTGTAATTGGCAGGGACAACTGAGTTGTATTGGAGAGAGACTTGGAACAGTTGATATTTGCATTTAAGTGATTTACTGTCCCTTATGTATTATTGTTCTATTTTCTATTATGTATGTTTAGTCAGTTTTTGACCAGCAGCTGAGACTGAAATTGATCAGAAATGATCAGTGCTCTACCAAGGTATACAAACTCAAATATTGATATGTATGTAAACATCTATATATAGTTCATAGGTTCATACTAGGCTAACTGACCTTATGGGTCATTTTTAAGCTTAGCCAATTACCCCATGTCAGAATTAAACCCTGCACCTTGTGTTTCTAAGGTAAGCACCTTAACCATTATGCCAACCTCCCACTCTGAAAAAACAGCCTCTGCAAGGCTTGAACCCTGAACCCTGCACACCATAAACAAAGTGATTTACCACTAAGCCATATCAGACATAGAGATATATGTTGTGAGCCTATATATAGTGAAGGTCTTGAAGCAGTGATAGCAGTGAATGCATGATATACTGAGATATGTTTGCTGCTAAGAGAAATGCCTGGGACATGACATATATTGCAAACTGAGGTAAAATAACATCGCAAATTATATGAATCTAGTAAACTTATCAGTATCTCTAAAGACTAAGACACACAAAAATCTGAGTAAAACATTATTTTCTGCTGTAGTATAATGACAAGTTAAGTTTCATGAAAATGTATGTCATATGGTTCAGTTTTCTTCATAAAGGCTTCACTGTCATTTGCATGCATCATCAATGAACATCAAACTAAGTGACACATATCTCCATTAACTGACCAGCAAATGTTCTATTCTAGGCAAATAACATGCAGAGCTTTTGACAGCTGATATACAAGAGTCATTGTCAGTATTTTAACAGGCAGCACATTCACATTTGGTACAAAAAATCAGAAAACTATTGGTTCTACCCCCACCCTAGGTGCTTGGATAAATATTCCAGTACTGACTTTGCAGTGCAGCATATAGGGGGTGTTGCACTCCAGAGTACATCATTCTTTGTATGAAATGTTAAACCAAGGCCCTATCTGCCTGAGGTGGTGATAGTTCAGACAGATGTTAAAAAATACCATGGGACTTAAAAAAAAGTAGAGGAAGTTTCCCAAGACCCTGGCCAAATTTCCCCTGGTCATTTCCCAGTTAGGGGTCGCCACAGCGGAACCCTGGTCCGCTAATGATTGGCAGTGGATTTTTACATGCAGAGTTGCCAGCCCTGACGCACAGCCTTCAATGAAGACATGCCCATTCACGCATGTCTCCTCACAGAAGATGCTCTAACTGGCAATTGAACAGGACAACGTCTTACTGTGAGGCGACAACGCTACCGCAGCACCGCTACAGCAGTTTGCAGAAAAACATAGTTTGTCTAATATGCTAGCATATCTTGAGTTTATGAACAGCTCATGTTGACTGTCAGCTTGCTATATTAATTTGAGAAGTGCATGCGCACTGCATATTTGAAAGATTCATCATTTTTTTTTTCCTTCAGGCATTGTACAACTGACATACTTCTCAACCTTGCAAGAAATCTAGACAAAGCTCGACAAAATGGGGGAACAAAGGCCCAAAAATAGGGACATATTTTAAATATCATTCCTAAAAACTTAGAAAGTTACTAGAGTAGCAGGATTTGTTTTAACATACATTTTCTGAAGAATCTGAGTCTGAAACTCAAATGAATGCCATTATTTAGTGACTTCAGTCCTCAGATCATCCCAGTGATTTGCCAGAAAAACACAAATTTTATGAGGAACAAACCAAAAATAAGAGCAAAAACATGGGCATTCTGTGAAAATCTGGACAGCTGAGAGGTATGACAACTGATAAGAGTAACATCAGGCTTTTTTAACTTCAAGTTATTTAAGATAAGAAAGCATGGTGTCTGAAACATTTTGATTTACTTTTTTCACATGCATATTATTTTTCCTTAATAGAAAATTACGGGGAGAGATAACAAGTAACAAAACTCAAATTTACTATCCTAGAAAAGTTAATACTGATTTTACATGTAAGGCATTTTATGATGATATCAAACATAATATCATGAAGTAATTAAAATGTAACGTGTTTTGTGAAAACCCTGGGATTCACAATCGCAAAATTCCATGCAGGAACAATGTAGCCATTCCTGCATGGAATATGGCCACAGAGCGATCCACGAATGTGACATTTTGATGTGCACGAGCAGCCCTACACTGTTCCTGCATGAAAAGATGTGCAGTGTGCTAATCAGCTCATTTGCTGGTGAAAACCATGCAAATGAGTTGATTTAGTGATCCAGGAAGTAGGCAGGTCTCTGTGCAAGAACAGTGTTATTTGCAGAAATGTATTTGGTTACTAACCGAATAAATGTCTGCAAATAACAAAACGGAGACATGACAGTTCTCAAAAAAGCATGTATTAGAGCGGTTAGGCATGCCAATGGCCAAATATATGGCCATTGGCATGGAAAACTGTTGTGTTATGAAAATAAAACTTTTTTTTGGCCGATCTCAGATGTTTAAGCATTGAGAAGTGGCATGCAAACGGAATGGGGTGGAAAATAAAAAAAAAAGGTGAAAACTGAATTATAAGGAAAATCTGCATTTTGCCATTATACTCTATGGCATGCAGAATGTCAACAATGGCAGGGAACAGTGGTTTCTAAAGGGGAAGGCTCTTGTGTAGTGCAGTAACTATGGAGTAAGGCAGTGGGGTATGTTAATGAGGGGACTTATACTGAATCACAAAATTCTGCTAAGTGTCACACTGCACCTAACCGTATAGCTGCTCTAACACCACCGTGTAGACAGGAGGAGCAACTAACATGAAAAGGGGGAGTGTCATGCTTGCTGTAAGCAGATTGGAGCTCCGTTGGCTGGGTTTGTGCTTAACTAAGCACAGCTAAGTGAGGGGGTGTGTCTGAGGCTGTATAGTCTTATTCCATAAACTAAGGATCACGTTCATGGCCAGGGGAGGGCCATTCCTCGCTGTTTACACTAGATAAATGGTTCTGGGCCATGCGCTGGGGATTAAACAGGAAGGACACAGGAAAAGTAAAAGGAAATAGTGAACAAGGGAAATGCAGTACAATCAGCAATATGGGATACTACAACACACAATGGGCCATTGAAACCACTCATTAATACAGCTGGCAGGTGGCTGCATAGCTGAAAATGGGAGGAGATGTAAAAAAAAATAAAAAAAATAAAGGGAACAGCACAATAAAGGAGAAATGAAGTAGAAATCACTAATGTTGGACTTTTGCAACTCACAATGGGCCAAGTAAAGCACACAGTAATACAGCTGGCAGGTGTCTGCATAGCTGAAAATGGGAGGAGATGTAAAAAAAAAACATTAAAGGGCAACAGCGCAATAAAGGAGAAATGAAGTAGAAATCACTAATATGGGACTCTTGCAACTCACAATGGGCCAAGTAAAGCACACAGTAATACAGCTGGCAGGTGTCTGCATAGCTGAAAATGGGAAGAGATGTAAAAAAAAAACATTAAAGGGCAACAGCGCAATAAAGGAGAAATGAAGTAGAAATCACTAATATGGGACTCTTACAACTTACAATGAAAGCACATGATAATACAGCTGGCAGGTGGCTGCATAGCTGAAAGTGGGAGGAGATGTAATTAAAAATAATTAAAAACGGAAACAACAGAATAAAAGCAATCATGCACAAATTACCAGTAATGCCTCTAACACTCACAGTGGCCAAATCAAAGCCATGGAGTAATATAGGTGGCAGCCAGAATGTATCATAGTCAGCTAATCATACAGGCAGCATCTGCAGCACAACAGTATAAAGTATGGAAACACCTTACAGTCTGTTTTTTCCCCACAAACTCTGCACCATTGGTGTATACATGCAGGGGAATTTTAACTTGAAAAATGTTAGGGGCTGCCATTGCTTTGATCCATCAGTATGTGCTAGAGGCTGAGGGTGGAGAGGAGGATAATGCTGACAACCGCCACAGACCAAGGAGGAGGAGAAGAGTGTTCAGACCCAGGGTAACCTACCAGGGGCTACAGGACCTGGAGATAGTAGAGTGCTACATGGTTGACAGCAACTCACCAAGCTGTGCTGGCCTCAACTCAGAGCTAGAACCAACAGAAGGGAACCCATCTCAGTGGATACCAAGGTATGTGTAGCCTTAAGAATTCTAGCTACAGGTACTTTGCAAAGACCTACTGGGGACATCATGCGGGTCTCACATGTATCTGCATCCAGGGTACTCCATCAGTTCCTGGATGCCATGCTACCACATGCTGGTGAGCACATTTACTTCCCCAACACCCGTGAGGAGAGGACCAGCAATATGCATCTCTTCCACCATGTAGCAGAATACCTGGAGGTACTTGGTGCCATAGACAGCACACACATCCACATCAAATCACCACCTGGTGAACAGGGTAGGGTCTACATAAACCGCAAGGGCTTCCCCTCCATCAATTGCCAGGCTGTGTGCAATACCCACTGCATTATCATGAATGTGTATGCTGGCAGCCCTGGAAGCTATCCACAATATGCAGGGGTCAATGAGCTATGTGTGTGTGTGGTTGATACTGTCTGGATCTGGCCAGCATGTTCCCCTGGCAGTCATCTTGTACTTCCCTAGGTACAGTGCGGCCTTTGATAGAGCCATGTGCAGATAACTGCAGTGCCAACTGCTATACATGTCAGTGACCCCCACTGCTTTGACACTGACATACCTGGAAGTTACAGTGCTATGTGGAATATACTACACATATTACTGACATCTTGAAGGATGTGCAGCAGTGGTGCCAAGGCTTTTGTGAATATAAGTGCTGTGTGGTACTGTTGCCAGTGGTCATTCTCAATAATCCTTGTTCTCATGTTTGCTTTTACAAATAATGGACATGCCCACACAGTTGAATGCATTCTGTACCCACACCCATAACTCCCAACTTCTGACAGCAAGATGTCTGGACAAGGGCAGAAGGAAAAGTGGAACAAAGGCACAATGATAGGCATGTCTTGTAAATATCACCCTTACATACTGACAAAGTTGGTGGGGTGAGGGATTTGCTGTAGTGGGAATTGTCTGAAGGTTATTTATTCGGAAACATTAATGTCTGTATTATTTTGTAACATCACACTTCGATTATATGTAACTAACTTGCCATAAAAATACAAATTTATGTAGAAAAGATGAGACCTCTAGCCAAACACCTAGACAACCTGCAAAAAAATGTACAGGTCAGAGGTATGCACACACAAGGATATGACATCTCAGGTTAGAAAGATACCACACAAGCAGGAGATCCCCAGCCAGTATATCACCAGGTTGCTGGGCTGTTCATACAGCTGTGTGTCATTACTACACTGGCTGTAGCCACACCTCTCAAATGGCCTTGTTGGGCAAGAATTTACATAGCTGCCCTCATAATATTGGTCTATGCATCATACAACTACTATTCCTCTGGTAAAGCACTGTGATGATCTGAGGATGTCTGCTACTAGGTAATGACACAATACATTGCAGTTTCAGACTACAGATATGTCAGAAAATGTCTGCTAAACAAAACAAGTACCCTGAGGAAAGTCCTGTGTACACATGAGAGGTATGGCTGTATCACGTAAAACCTTGGACTGGAGTACACCTATCTCTGGAATGGAGTCCCACCTTAACTATAGAAGGTTGCACTGGGCATGCTCCTACACTTAGAGAATCACATTGGAATATATGACTGTATTGTGTGTGTATATATATATATATATATATATATATATATATATATATATATATATATACATGTCCATGCATACAGACAGCAATGTACACCTCAACTGTCCCCACACACACATCAGACTGGATTACGCTCAGCTAGATGTAGGTGGCCCATATGTGATATTTCTGCATCTGTTTTGTGAGATACATGCACATATATATATAGGCAACAGATAACAACATATGTCAAACATACACACACATAGATGTGGGGAACTGAGAGACAAACAGTGATACAGAGTGAGACATAGCGGGACACAGACAGAGTGAGTCACACACACGGATACCCTGAATGGCATACAGTGATGTCCTGCTGTGGGCAGTGGCATACCAGTTGTAAACAGTTGCACATGCCAGCATAAAAGGTGAGCCCCATTGTGTAACAGTACTGAGGATGAGTTTATAATATCACATCACCTACCTGTGTGTTTGTGTCTCCATAGGTCCAAGTATTAGGAGGCTCTCCACTCAGTATACTTCACATTGCCCTACTTCACAAGATCTACTGCTTTTATTCACCTTAGAAGTACCATTGGTCACTGATCACCCCTATATGCTCTGTAATGTATGTGATAACTGTGTAACACTATAGTAGAAATAACTAGATAGGTAGGGGTTCTAATCTCAATTCAGGCATCTGTGTGTGTGTGTGTGTGTGTGTGTGTGTGTGTGTGTGTGTGTGTGTGTGTGTGTGTGTGTGTGTGTGTGACAATTGTGTACGTAAGAGTGAGGGGGTGTTTGTTTGTTTGTAGATGAACAGTTTTAGGCCATTCCCACCTGCAATACTTCCCAGTGACCCACTTTATCAGTCCTGCTGATGTCATTCCCCTTATTGGCACCTTGAGCCAGTTGTCAGCTCAGTAAGCTCTGTAGCATGTGTGATAACTGTGTAACACAGTAGTACAAAACACTAACTTGACAGGGGTTATAATCTCAGATCTGGCAAGTGTGTTTGTGTGTGTGTGTGTGTGTGTGTGTGTGTGTGTGTGTGTGTGTGTGTGTGTGTGTTTGTAAGAATAAGAAGAAGTATTTTGATAAGTCTCCCACCCATTGCCCTACTTTATCAGTCCTGCTGATGTAATTCCCCTTATCAGCACCTTTGGCCAGGTGTCAGCCCAGTAAGCTGTGTAATGTGTGTGATAACTGTGTAACCCAATAGCATAAATCACTAGCTAGACAGGGGTTCTAATCTCTGATCTGGCAAATGAGTGTGTGTCTCTTGGTAAGAAGTATTTTGACACGTCTCCCACACACTGCCCTACTTTATCAGTCCTGCTGATGTCATTTCCCTTCTCAGCACCTTTGGCCAGTTGTCAGCCCAGTATTCTACATAGCATGTATGATAACTGTGCAAAACAATTCTACACATTACTAGCTAGACAGGGGTTTTAATCTCAGATCTGCTACGTGTGTGTGAAAGTGTGTATTTTTGTAGGAAGAAGTATTTTGATAAGTTTCCCACCCACTGGCATACTTTATCAGTCCTGATAATGTTATTCCCCTTATCGGCACCTGTGGGCAGTTGTCAGTCCAGTAAGCTCTGTAGCATGTGTATTAACTGTGTAACACTACAGTATAAATAACTGCAGGTGTTCTACTCACAGATCTGGCAAATGTGGGTGTGGGTGTATAAGTGTGTGTGTATAACTGCGTATGTTTGTAGGAAAAAGTATTTTGATAAGTTACCCATCCACTGGCCTACTGTATCAGTCATGCTGATGTCACTCCCCTTATAGATTCATAGGTGTGCACTAGGCTAATCACACTGGAGCCATTACAAGCCTAACTCACAGAAGTACCCTGCATTTGTGCCATCCAACATTAGTTCCCATTGACCCCATCAAGTAGAGCCACTGGAGTGATCCCTGGGGGGGGACATTCTATTACCCATCCACTCATCAAGATATCTCTGGAACAGGGCCATCTAGGTGCTTTGCTTGACATGTATAGGAAGTCTATTCCAGGGCATGTACAGTCTCTGGGTGAGGAACCTGTCCCTCCAACATGTTATGTTGATTGTAGCAATGAGGTCATGGTCCCTGCAGTGTGTGTGGTGCAGAGAGATTGGGATGTCTTTAGATGTAGCATTTGTAAAAGAGCTGGGGCAGACATGGCTTTATAAATCAAGCAGAGATCGCCTTTAAGTAGGTGATATGAGACTGGGAATAGCTGGAGTCTATTGAGTTTATCTGTGTAGGATATGTGTTTAATGCCTAGGATCCTCATTGTGAGGTACTTCTCGGCCTCTCTAGCTGCTGCAGGAGTCTAGTGAGGTACATGCCAAATGGGCCATTATATTTGATGATTGGTGTAATAAGGGAAGAGTACACAGAGATCATGACCTCCTGCTTCCGGGATGCAAAACCCTTGATAATCAAATGTGCCACATAGAAGGATTTCCTGACCACAGTGGCAATGTGGTGATTAAAGGAGAGGTTGCTGTCAACCTGTGTCCTCTGATTTCTTATAATGCCTACAGTGTGCAGTGAGCTCCCATTGATGTGGTACTTAGTGGGAACTGAGATTTTACCAAAGGTGCTGATGATGCATTTTATGGGGTCAAAATTCAGGCCATGGTTTCCACACCAGTCAGTGGTCTCAGTGAGGCCTTTCTGTAGGATGTCTGCATCACTTGTCGAGTTAATGATGGCTCCTAGCTTGCAATTGTCTGTGAACTTAGTCAGCCGGAGTTCTTTTGTGTTAGCCTGGACTCCTGAGAATTACATGCTGAACAGGAGAGAACCCAGGACTGATCCCTGTGGGACTCAACTTATGACTTGATGGCAGTCTGATTTGGAGCTTGTACTTTCACACTGTGTGTTCTATATGTGAGCCAATTTGCAACCCCCCCAGTGATATAGGGTTTGATGCCTAGTTTGTTGGGTTCATCCGTAATTCCCAACTAATGTTATTAAGAACCTTGGCCAGATTGATGTGGGCTGTATGCAGTACCTTACTGTCATACACAGCCTTGGTGACTGACTTAAAGAAGTCAACTAGGTTGAGCAGGCATGATCTATTTTTCACAAAACCAAACCGTGTGGGGTCCAGAGTTAGGGGATTACCTATATGTTTGTTGACCATGTCCCTGATGATGCGCTCCATAGCTGTACATATCAGACTCATCAGGCTAATGGACTGATAATTCCCAAGGTCTGTAATTGCCTCACCTTTATGGAGAAGGATGGCTGTAGCAGTGTGCCATTTAGGAGGGACCAAGCCTGAGGTGAGGCTGTGACTGAACAGGACACACAGATCTGGTGCCAAGTATCTTTGTAGTTCATGTAGAACACAGCAAGGGATAACGTGGAAGTCCCATGGAAGATGTATTCTTGCCTGTGGACAATACAGGTGTAACCTGGGTGGCAATAATCTTGGGTGTCTGGCATTCTTCTGGCATTCTAATTGTTCCCCTAGGGGGAGGGAGGGGTAAAGCTGGCACTGAATGTGTTGGCAAGAATGTTGGTAATATCTGTTGGCTCAGTATACGAGGCAGCATTGTGCAGTAACTCAGAATGCTTCTGGGTATTGGCGTGAAGGTTCTTGATATCACTAACGGAGGATTTGTGATTGTTGTCAGTGTCTGCTACAATACTGCCATCATAGATGACTTTAGATGATTTCATGAGGGATCTCAAGTTGTTGTAGAGGCTAATAAGGGAGTTTTACTACTCTTGGGACTCCACCTTTTTCTGCAACAGTTTCTTCCTTCTGTTGTACAGGTTATTAATGGCAGGGGACCACCAGATTGGCCTCCAGCATTTGGAGGAGAGTTTCATGGTTCTGTTGGGTATGGCTAGTACCATGCACTGATGTACATGTTCGTACAGTGCATTTGTGCATGATTCATCAGTCATGCAGGTATTTTCCATTGGCATGGGTGGTGTGAAGTTAGCCACCTCTGTTCTTATGAGTCCAAAGTCAGCTTTGGAGAGGTTTTTCTAGGTGGTTACTTTGCAGGGGGGGTGCAAGATGTGGATTTCCATGGTAGTTACTCTATGTTGGATCTGACCAGGCAGTGATTGACTACTGTTGTCAAGCAATAGTCCTATATGTTAGTAATCAACACAGGTCAAGGATGTTGCTTCTTCTACTGGGTGACAGAATGAGCTGGTCCAGGGCATTGGAACTGATGAATTCCAGGAAGATTTGCGCCAGTGTATTGGTGCTTGATTATCTTACCCAGTTGATGGAGAGGTAGTTGAACTCTCCTAGTATGAGAGTGTTGGGTTGTATCTTGATAGTTTCCAGGGTGTTGAGGAATGTGGATTGAGAGTCTAGGGACATGTATGTGAACCTATAGAATGCTATGACCTGGATTGCACTATTACCCAATGTCAATTGTACCTGAAGTATCTCAGATGCATTATGCTGTGATACTACACTGGATGTGTGCATATCTGTTATTAAAATGGAGACACCACCGCCTTTGTAAGTGTGGTCCATGTTTTGGGGCTGACAGGTGTGGAATGAATTATAGGCTGGTAGTGCAGGGGTGCTGTCTGCTGCTATAAACCAGGTCTGTATTACAGCACAAATGTCAATGTTCTCCATTTTGAGGTGTGCTTCGAGTGACTGCATCTCGAGATGTAGCTGTCTAGTGTTGAGCAGCATGGCCCTCAGATTGCATATATTTATAGCTGTTATGGTGGTAATTTGATTTGGAACACTGCCTAAAAAAGGCACTATAGGGGTAGCAAAACACTTAGCAAGTACCTGGAAACCCAGGGGTGACAGATGCAGGCCATCTCTGGCAAGCCATCACAGTCTGTCAGTCATGTTATCCCAAGCAGACATATACTGGATCCCATGAGAGTGACAGCAGACACTTAAGCCAATTATTGAAGTCAATAATTTGTTGTTTGCACTGTGGTATCATTCTGGGTGACAGTAGTTTACTTCTCAGGGCTACTGTCATACCTGCCTGGCCCACATAATCTGAAAGCTCCACTATGTCTCTTTTCATATAGTCCATGGAGGTGCATCTCAGGTCATTCACACACAGATGGACAATGATAGAGTAATACTTGTAGTTGTTGTGGAGTGACCTGACTGTGTGTGTTATGTGTTGGATTCTGGCACCTGATAGAAAGCTGACTGTTACCTCCTCCATGTTCAACCTACTGAATTGCGACATCTGCGTGCCTCACTTTTGATTCGCTTATTATTACTCTATCAGGCAAGGTGGTTGGCCTTTGGGGCTTAGGTTGAGGGGCACACTATGTAGGTGAGATATGTGTCCTGTGGTTTGTGCGGTGTTGTGGTGATTGAGTGGTTGTCTGTCTTGGTTCCCTCCGCTGTTTGGATAAATGTCTATTGAGTGCCTCTATGACGGTGGGTGTGTGGTTATTGTTTGTATGTCAGAACTGTGATAGTGGGTGTTCTGGAAGGGTATGTGTTCCATGTGGTGTGTTGCAGGTGTTGACTCTTCTCCTCTTGACCAGCTAGTCCATTCTTTGCTGGAGTGTGCATATCTTCCAGTTCGGTGATATAGGGGTATTTCTCACAAGTCTGAATGTTGGGAGTTTAGAGGAGAGGGTTGTCTGTGTACATGAGGCAGTTGCAACAGTGCCTCAGAATGCCCAAGTTAATGGGCAAAAACACAGAGAACTTCTCCTTAATCATGACAGGAACTGTGGTCATAACTGCTAAGTACTGGAGCTAATTCCGAGAGGAACAACTACTGCTGATGGCTCTCAGGTGTGCTAGAATAATTGATATAAGAACTTGTTGAAGTGCAAAGATATTAGGCTATTTGAAGTGCAGGAGAGAAAGAACTAAGAAGATCTAAGGGGGAAAACCGAAGGCAGACTTTCTGGCACCTGTAACAGTTTACCTCAGCAGTGTAGTTATCAGCACCTTTGGCCAAATGTCAACCCAGTAAGCTCTGTAGCATGTGCAATAACTATGTAGCACTATAGTATAAATAACTAGATAAGCAGGGGTTCTGATTCCAATACTGGCAAGTGTGTGTGTGTGTGTGTGTGTGTGTGTGTGTGTGTGTGTGTGTGTGTGTGTGTGTGTGTGTGTGTGTGTGCGTGTGTGCGTGTGTGCGTGTGTGTGCGTGTGTGTGCGTGTGTATGTGAATCATATACTGTGTGTGCTATACTATTTTAAGTTGTGTACCATCCTGTAAACTTCCCATCACCCTACTTTACTAGGCCTGCTGATGTCATTCACCTTAGAAGTACCTTGGGAGTAGGTGAAATTATGTAAGCTTCATGGCACGTTTGATAACTGTGTAACACTATAATCAAAATAACTAGATAGATAGTGGTTCTAATCTCACTACTGGCAATTGTGTGTGTCTTTGGATGAAGATTATGTCCTGTTTGGCTGATACCATTTTAATTTTTATACCATCCATGCCTGTTTGCCACCTCCTGATGACATTACTTTATGCAGTGTGGTAACAGCATCTGCCTCACATGCAGCATGTTAAACCATTGTGTGCACCATACCCGTCCTCTGTACAGATGTCTATGGAATATCTAGATGTTTTCAACGTATATGTGGTCTGTGTCCCTTAACAATGCCCATTTATGTGATATTGTTGCTAAATCATTCACAGTGAGTGTAGTGACACACATGCCAGCATCAGGCATCATGCCTGACTGAAACATCATGCTGGTACAACATCTGCTACACTATCACGCGTCCAGTCTTGTAGGAGCAATACATGACTCCACATCCTATTTCTGGTGGGTTATCTCACCATCCATGAAGGCATTCAGAACATACGTGTTGAAAGAGGTAGAGTGTTATGTCCCATGGGCATGTCATGTATATGTAGTAGTATAGTACATCAAGGTGGAAATGTAGGTTTACTAATCTGTCAGTTGCCAACTGTGTTTATGTTACTGTGTGCACATCCACCTGTGTCAGTCTTTACTGTGTGTATGCAAAGGATATACCATTTTGTCTCCCTGTTCCACCTGGTGAACTCAGGAATACATACCACAAACATGTCATACACAGTATCATGTATGTCCTCATCAACTGCCTCAGGGTTGAGTGTATGGGAAAGAAATGGCAGGGCCAACAGGTGTTGACAGGTGAATCTCTTGAAGTTAATGTAATGGCTACACTTGTGAGGGACCTGCTGACAGTACTGCAGTAACCTGTTCTGTATATATGTGCCTGAGCTACTACTCAACACTGAGCTGACATGTCTGAAAGCTACCTGTCTGTGACAAGGGTTATGTATACAAGGTCACATTGACAACAGTGTCACTCACACACTGTTACATGCATACACTCCTGGTACATGTACATATAAAGCTGTACCTTGCCTATGGCATGGTTGGTGTATTCCCACTCTGCCATACTCCTTCTTGGGAATGTCTGCATGGCCACAGCCTGCAGACACGCAGACACCTGGTACACAAACAGAATACAGCATGTAGGACTATATTCATTCAGTGGTACTAACAGCAATAATGCATCTTGGCTAATAAGGTACATACACCTGTATGTGTACCTATAACAAATGCAAGCAGACTGCACCTTACATATTCACCCTGTGCATCAGGGCTATATTAGCATGTCCCTGCATAGACAGTATGAATGACATGGATGTTGCATAGGTATCATCATATGCACAGGGTGTGGTGTAGGTTTGCCAGAGGCCTAGACTGGGCCATGCAGCTAGGCTGGGCCATGCAGTTGACATCATGTGTGTGTGTTTGAAGGGGTATCCAATAGATTGGCTGTGCAGAGGTGCTGTGTGTGTCTGGAGGTGACCTGCCTGTGATATAAATATGTGTGTGCATATATGCACACAGTCATGCCATGTGGCTGCCCTACACAGGGGTACATCGGACAGCTGTAGACTGTACATGGCAGGGTGTCCAGTTCACCGTCTCCAGCCACGGGCATGGGAACTGGTCCTGCCAGGGCTATCAGTGGCACCACCACGCCCAAGTCCAGATGCAGTACTGCTTCTTGATGGTGACTGTTGTCTGCTGGATCTGTGTCTCTGATGGAGTGGACAGGGCCATGTGCACATGGTCTGCTCCAAAGTGATGTGGACAGCAACCACCCTTTGGTACTGCTGGTGTCACTGTCACAATGGGAGTGTGAAGGTACACATCCCCGTAGACTCTTAGCTGTTGTTGGTGCTGAGCTACATCCACATGCCTGATGCCCATCTCCCACTACACACTGTAGCACAGGCATGCCACAGTCAAGGATTGCCAAGGTTTCACCCCACCATCTATTCATTACCTCAGTATTTTGATGTGTGGCCTGAACAAGTTCATGTATGTTGCCAAATAAATCAGGAACAGTTGCATCCACCACCCAAAATAGTTGTCTGTTGTGCCATTCACTATGTGCCTGTGCATCCATGAAAGCTCAAAACTCCTGCTGTGGCATTTGCGATAGCAGATTGATGAGCAGCAGTCCTTCTGCAAGCAGCACTGTTCATCCGCCTGTGTGGGACCTCGCCTGCACTCTGGCTATGGCCAGTGTCTACACACACACCTGCCATACTCACCACACTAGCCTGTTCAATGCCACCACCTGCCAACTATCGATCATCTGTGGCCACTGGTGATGGGGTATGTGTGGCCATTGTAAATGTGTGTGGGGATTGTGTGGACAAGAGTGGGATGCCAACCAATGGCACAGATTCAGCCTCTGACAGTCCCACCTGTACTTCACTATTCCTATCATCATTGTCAGAGTCTGCAGAGATAATGACATCAGTTTCCAAGCGGGAAGGAACCCAAACCCCATCGCCACCTGTGAGGGGAAGACAACATATGTACATTAATACCTGCACTGTGAGATTGGCTGGTACACACATGCACACACACACACACACACACACACACACACACACACACACACACACACACACACACACACACACACACACTTACAGGTGAGGTGGCACAAATCTGTTACACAGACCACACAGTACCCAAATGATGACATGCATGACAAACGGCCACCAACATTATGCATTGCAGCCAGTTTTACTACATTTATCTAAGAATATAGAGCTCTGATATGCAATTAGTGTTAGTAGGTGATGGCCTTTCCCCAGCACAGACTGCACCCATGTACACATTATTGCTGTTCACCTGTATAGCACAGTGGCAAGTACTATAGCACATACCTCACAACTATCCAGATCCTCGCAGGATGTATAGATGTCTGGTTCATATGTTTGCTCTGTTTCTCACAATCCTTGTGTTTCAATGATGCATAACCGGGATGATCTGAGGAGAGACATCACTGATTAATAACATACATTGAGTGTCAGACCTCCAAACCAGCATGTATGGTCACACAATTCCTGTTACACCACCAGCCTTCTAAGATTACAGTGGATATTATAAAGGTACACAGTCCTGTTAACATGCCATGTTCTTGTAATATATGAGATAACACCACAATAATACATTCAAATATGTTACCCACCTTTCATGTGACATATGACCTGTCCAATCCAATCGAAAAATAAACAGATGTGTTACATGTGAAATATAATGATTGCAATATGTACAATATGGTGTGCACACCCTTAAAGTGATACTTTGTTGAAGCACCTTATAAGTGACTTACGGTATTCACTCTTCTTGTGAAGGTGTCTATCAGCATGGCACATCTTGACTTTGCATTATCTGACCACCCTTCCATGAAAAGTTCACCCAACTCGGTCAGATTGCAGGGGCGGCTCATGTGCATAGCCCTCTTCAGGTCACACTGGGGTATGTCTGTCTGGTGTAGGGCTAGGCTCTGGCTGAGTCAATGCATAACCATTAGTGTGTTAAGGGGGAGCCTTTCTTAGGTAGCTTTGGGTGTATGCTTTGGGTCTTTGTAATGTTAAAGGTTGACACCCCTCCCCATCCTCAGTGTTCTTGCAGACGCCTGATGGATTTTGGCCAGACGTGGATGTTATTTTGAACTGTTCCGAATTAACACCACTGTGACTACAGGCCCAGTTCTGCCTTTGGAACAGCATCCCCACAGTAGGCCACTGCCACCAGCATGATTCACCATGGGGATGTTGGTGCTCAGGTTAAGACAGGTGTTGCCTTTTGGTATTGTGGCTGTGAGGTCAATCCATAGTCTCATAACACATTTCCACACATGCCTTTGGGAGACATGAAGTGCTGTATTGCAAATTGTATCCACCCCTGGATGTCTTTTTGTGTGGGGAAAGGCTTCCATCTTCTGACCATACCCCATAGGCCAGACATACGAGATAGTGTTCTCACATGTAGTACACAACACCAGTACTTGCAAGAGATTCCTGCAACTCCCTCAGTGTTGCTGTATGTCACCTGACAGCCTCCCAGACCAGGTTTTGACATGTCTTGTCATCATTTTTGGAGGGGACATCAGGTTCTTTTCAACAGCACTGTTGCCCCATATTCAATCCACCTTTTGACAACTTTCTCCACTGTGTTCCATGGTGTATGCAATGCTGTGGTAATGTTGTTGTACCCTATTCTTGATGGATATCTTTCAAATATGAGACCCCTTTGCTTTGTAAGCTGTTTGCAAGCCATGGCTGTCGCAGGCAAATGAGCAAATGTCACGAATATCCTACTTGGACAGCAGACTGTTATTTGGTGTCACTCAAAGTGGCTTTACTTGATGGCAGGTGTGTACCCAAGCATTCTGAATGCTGTCAGTTAATCACAAGCTGCTGCAATAAAATATTATTTGAAGGGTGTGCACACATATGTATCCAGCTTATTGTATGGTTTGTATACTCCATATCTGGTGGCCAACAGATTCATTGGCTTTACAACTAAATTGTACATGTCATAGGTCACATTACAGGTTGGAGAAGGTGTGGACTGACATATTGTGGTTTCAATTTGTATATATATCACAAACACCTGGCACCTTAACAGGGGTGTGTACACTGTTTATATCCACTGTATGAGAGTAACGTTTCACACATGTTCCTACCTTAGGCCGTTTGTCCCCCCATTTTGTTAGTCTCTGTCCAGAAGACTTGCACAGACAGGTTGTAAGGTATGCTACAGGGATGTTATATTCTCTTCATATAGGCCCCTGTGGTGACCACTGTGATGCAATGCAGTTAACCCCACCACAAATGAACATGCACATAAAGCAATATGGCTATGAGTGACAGTTTTGTGCATGGTATATTGCATGGCCTTCACATGCCTGGGATATTGGCATACCACAACAGATCAATTCCATACTCATCAGCTTCAGGCTGCCATTTCACATGCTGACCGGATGGACCTAGGTAGTTGTGGGAGAAAAGTATTGTCAGCAGACTCAAATGTGGCATTAGTACAGGATGGATGCAGCATGTCTGCATATTTACAATACAACCCCCAATATTACAGTTTGCTGTCCTTCACCATAGATGCACACTTCTGTGCATTAGAAAACTCCATCCACAACTGCAATCTGACCTGACACATGCATGTAGATACTCTACAAATTCAAGTATGTCTGCTACACTAGTCTAGTAATCTCCACTGGGGACTTACCTACACACTCCTCATCCTTTTTTTGGGTGCCACCCACCGCCAGTATCTGGTGGGATCTGTACCCAGATCTACTGGGGTGGGTGGCCCAAGGTTGCCAAGGAGCTCCTTGGTGGGCATCAGAGGGGGCTGCATGGCTGGGCCCACACCTGTGGCTGTATGGTCACTGGCCACTTCAGCAGTCCTTTGCTGGGCATGGTGTATGAGGTCAGTTGCACAATGCCAGATCTGCTGGCATGTATGTGCGTGCAGGCCAGAATCATTTACCCTGTGGACTAGGTCATCCCACAGGCCGCTCCTGTCCCACAGATGTAGCTGGCTCCAGCCAAACATTAAAGCATGATTCTGTAGTATGGCCTCTATGATTATATTTCTCTCAGCTGCTGAGAAAGTAGACCTTTGGTGATGTGACATTGCACCTGGAAGACATAAAAAGGGAAACACATCACATGACCTCATACATCTGGCAACAGTATGTACAGAACCTGCACAGCTACATTGAATACCCGTAGCCGCCACTCACAACCACAACATATTCCTGTAATCGATCAGCACTGTGTCTGCTTGCATTGCACTGCTGGTCCTGATTTATCATATTTCCCACAATGAGGGCTAGTTAATTTCATAATCCTCTACTCCTCATTCATGTCTGTGTAGAGGGATGACATTGGCCATCTTCAATGTGGATGGGGTGTGGATGGTGCTAAGGCTTGGTGTGACTGCAGTGTGTAATGAAGCTGGGAGCACATGCCTGAGTTCATGTGGGATGCAGACAGGGATGTTATCAGGTCCCATGGATCCTTACGTTTCTTGCCTTTCAGAAAGCAATATGTACCTGCTCACTGGTGATGAGGGGAGGTGTGTGGGTGCTGTGCATATCCACCTATAGTGATGCTGAGCCTGGGGGTGATGTTTGCCCTTAATCTAACTGCAGCAGGTCGGCTGTAGCTATGTTGTGTGTGTATGCAGTCTGATTGACTACCATTACAGGATGGGTTGATTTGTTGGCTCTGAGATTGCAGACATATGTGAAGATGGCCTTGTGATTGGCCTTGGTGGATGTGTCCAATTTGTACATATAGTTAGTACTTCACCTGTGACCTTATAAGCCTGATCAGACAAAGGCTGACTTGATGCCAAGTTGGTGCCAGCTCCTAATTTACCCTGTACAGCCAATATAGGGACCAAGTCTGTGGTCTGTGTATTGCTGCTGTCCAGCAAAGGGGATTACTCTACTTTGGTGGAGGCAGGTTTTACGAGTAAGGTATTCCTGACTCCATACAGCTATGTTGATGTTCATATAGCTGTTTGTAGTAGGCATGGACAAACAGTCATAACACAGCTGGACATACAGCTGGACACCTCTCCAATTTCAAACAGATATTCATGCTTATTGTAGTACCCATGGCTGTGTCAGGGCAATGCAACAACCAGTAGCTGTATAAACGTCACTCTGTTGGATGCACGGTAACTAAGATTACACACATGTAGAACATGTGCAGCTTATTTAACTGACATTTTTCACCCCATGTCTGTTGTTATGAGGTGGTGAGATACACCTACTCATACCGAAATGTGCACAGGTAATACCTGATATACATTTCTGTTCTATGTCAGTATGACACACTGTATTTACACTCTTGCTGCCCAGTCCCTCTCAACCCATTAGAGGACAACATCTGTAGGACACCACACATACATGAGGGGCAATAGGACATAATTAGTGACACTGTCTTAATACTGCTGTAACACACTTGAGTCATTCAATAGTACAGTAGCCTACTGACATACCCTGGAGGATGTCTGACACTCATATGGAAGGAAGAGAAGAGAAAGGCTAGGAGTGTGGTAGTGAGAATAAGAACGTTTAATGTTGGCAGTATGACTTGATATAGGGACAGAGCTAGCTGATATGATGGCCACAGAAAGGTGGATATATGCAAGAGACCAGATGGAAGGGGAGTACAGCTAGGTGTATCAGAGCCAGGTCACAATTGTGCTATTAGGGTGTGGATGGGAGGGGAAAGGGGTATGGGTTATCCTGACCGAACAGTATGCCAAGGGTGTTTTTGGAGGATGACATGAGTGTCTGATAGAGTGATGTTTATGATTCTGAAAATGGATGGTGTAATGATGAATGCTTTTAGTGCATATGCTACGCAAGTTGCTTATGTGGTGGATGAGAAAGAGAAATGTGAAGTCAGTTGGATGACATGATGATGACTGTACCTGAGGGTGAGAGCGTCATGATTGCAGCAGATTTTAATGGCCATATTGGTGAAGGGAACATAGGAGATGAGGAAGGGATGGATATGTATGGTGTTAAGCAAAGGAATGCAAACTGTGAGATGGTAGTGGATTTTGCAAAAAGGATGGACATGGCTGTGGTGAATATATACTGTAACAAGAGGAAGGAGCATAGGGTGACATACAAGAGGGGACGAAGATGCACACAGGTGGAATATAGCCAATGTAAGAGGGCCAGTTTGAAGGAGATTGGAGAATGTAAAGTTGTGACAGGGGAAAATGTAGTTAGGCAGCAGAGACTGTTGGTTTGTAACATAATGTTGATGATCAAGAAGAGGAGGAGTGTGAGGGCAGCACCAAGGATCAGATGGTGGGCACTGGAAAAGGTGATTATGAGGTAAAGTCCAGGGAAGAATTAAGGCAGGCACTGTGTGGCAGTGATGATTTACCAAATACCTGGGTAAGTACAGCAGAGCTAGTAAGGGAGACAGCTAGAAAGGTGTGACATGTGGATGGAAGAAAGGGTACACAGACACCTAGTGGTGGACTGAGGAAGTACAGGACAGTATACAGAGAAAGAGGTTGGGGATGAAGGAGTAGGATTGTCAGAGAGATGAGGAAAGTAGATAGGAGTATGAGGAGATTAGGTGCATGGCAAACAGAGAGGTGGCAAAGGCTAAGGATGAGACATATGACGACTTGTATGACAGGTTGGACACTAAGGAGGCATGACAGGACTTCTACCAGTTGGCTAGAGAGAGCGCCTGAGCTAGGAAAGATGTGCAGCAGGTAAGGGTGATAAAGGATAATGAGGGAAACATACTTACAAGGAGAGTGTGTTGAGCAGATGGACAGAGTACTTTGAGAGGCTGATGATTGAAAAGAATGAGAGAGAGAGGGTTGGATGATGTCAGTATGGTGAATCAGGAAGTGCAACAGCTTACCAAGGAGGAAGTAAGGATAGCTATGAAGGGGATGAATACTGGAAAGCCTGTTCATCCACATAACATACCTGTGGTAGCATGGAGGTGTTTAGGGGAAATGGCAGTGGTGTTTTTCACCAGCTTGTTTAATGATATCTTGGAAAGTGAGAGGTTGCATGTGAAGTGGAGAGAAAGTGTTTGTGTACCATTTTAAGAATAAGATTTATGTGCAGAGCTGTAGTAACTACAGAGGGATAACATTAATTAGTCACAGCATGAAGTCATGGGAAAGAGTAGTGGAAGCTAGGTTAAGCAGGGCAGTGATGAGTAGTGGTCAGCAGTATGTTGTCATGCCAGGTAAGGGCACTACAGATGCGATGTTTGATGGAGTAGTATAGAGAAGGTCAGGAGTTGATTTGTGTCTTTCTGGATGTAGATAAAGTATATGACAGGGTGCCTAGAGGGGAGTTGTGGTATTGTATGAGGAAGTCATGAGTGGCAGAGATATATGTAAGAGTGGTACAGGATATGTATAAGGGTGGTGTGACAGCAGTGAGGTCTGCAGTGGGAGTGACAGATGCATTTAAGGTGGAGGTGGGATGACATCAGGGATCAGCTGTGATCCCTTTCTTATTTGCAATGGTGATGGGCAGGTTGACAGACAAGATCATACAGGATTCCCCATTGAGTATGATGTTTGCAGATGACATTGTGATCTGTACTGAGAGTAGGGTACAGATTTAGGACACCCTGTAGAGGTGGAGATATGCTCTAGAGAGGAAAGGAATGAAGGTCAGCAGGACTAAGACAGAATATCTATGTGTGAATGAGAGGGAAGGTACTGGAATGTTGAGGATGCAGGGAGTAGAGTTGGCAATGGGGGATGAGTATAAATGATTGGGATCAACATTTCAGAGTAATGACGACTGTGGAGGACAGGTAAAGAAGAGAGTACAGGCAAGATGGAGAGGGTGGAGAAGAGTGTCAGTACTGATTTGTGACAGATGAGTACCAGTAATACTGAAAGGGAAGGTCGACAACAGGGTAGTGAGACCAGCTATGTTATATGGGTTGGGGATAGTCTCATTGACAAAAAGGCAGGAGCCACAGTTGGATGTGGCAGAGTTACAGATGTTAGGATTTGCACTGGTTGTGACGAGGGTGGACAGGATTAGCAATGCATATATGACAGGTTCAGCCCATGTTGTACAGTTTTGAGACAAAGCCATAGAGGCAAGATTACATCAGTTTGGAAATGTGCTGCAGAGGGATGCTGAGTATATTTGGAAAAGGATAGTAAGAATGTAGCTGCCAGGTAAGAGGAAAAGAGGAAGGACTCAAATAAGGTTAAATGATGTCATGAGGGAGGACATGCAGGTGGTTGGTGTGAAAGAGCAGGATGCAGAGGACAGGCACAAATGGCAACAGATGATCCACTGTGGCAACGCCTAATGGGAACAGCCAGAAGAAAAAGAAGGAGATGTTGTAATTTCAGTCTTCACAGATTTGCCAATGATTTGCCAGACATAACACAACTGTATGAGTAAATGACTACAAATATGAGGCACACATATGGTCAGTGTGCATAACACTGGACAGTTTAATGGTATGAGCTCAGTATATCACATGCAGTTCAACACACACATGTGCAACAGTACTTTACTATGCAAATACCATGTATAGGTCTCTCACATTTCTGAGACAACCAAGTATATCATAGTTGTACTCACAAGTAAGATATGATGTACGACATCCCAGTAGTTGGCCTAGCATTGTCACAGTCAGTATTGTTCAGCACGCACTACATTTATAGTCATATGTGAGCCATCTTTTCCTGGGGTGACTCATGGGCCTGACCTATGATCTATGTCACTGCAGACAGAACCAGATGCTATGGCCATAGGTTCTGATCAGCAATATATCAGTACAGCAAGTCTTGTTAAGACATATATATGTTACAGTTCCTATTTCCTATTCTTACATATCCCTACTGCAGTCCATGACATGCTTACTTGTTTGACATACCTGTTTGTTTTACTCAAGTGTAGGTGGTTATGTCCTGCTTGGTTTTTATGTTTCTTTTCACTGTCTCTCTCTCTCTCTCTCTCTCTCTCTCTCTCAAGGATGTAGGGTGTACATCTGTTTTGCATAGGCAGCAGCTTGTCTTTTGTAGGTGCACCAATTGGTGTCCCCACTTGATAATTGCATGTAGGACAGCTGTGTTGCTATTCATATAGCCAATGGAATGACAACACACTCTTATCATTAAGTACATCATGTGAGCATTGGCCCTTTTCCTTGCCAGTGAGGAGTCCTTCATGGAGGGGTGTGAACAACTGCTTCAAAGAAGGTATTTGGGAATACCTCTTACAACCAAAACTGTGGAGACAGGCCAACAGAATGGGGGAGAATGTTCCAGATATAAGGGCAGAATGTAAGTATTGCTGTTTTACATTTGGATGCATACTATTTTAATAGGGTTTGTGTGGACATGGAGTTCCTTGGTGATTTTAACTCTGACAGTGTTATGTATGTGACATAACTCTCACCTGTAGGGCTATCCGCAGAATGGCTAGAATTTGGACTCCTATGTTTGGTGTGTTCCTCAGACATTTTTTGTATTTGGAAATTCAGTAGCATACTCTGGGGATTGCAATCAGTAACTGGTAACATTTGTGTTTTTGACCTCATATCCCTCAGAAAAGATATGTTATGACTAGCCCTGTTACAATAGCAACATTCTCAGTTTTATAAGAGCAAAATTTCAAACATGCCCCTGTTTTTGGGCCTCTGTCCCACAATTATGCCAGGCTTTGTCCAGAGGTTGCTAGCTATGGTATATGATTATTTACTGATACATTCCTGACATTATCCCAGTGATGTATCAGACTGCCAGACATGTTATGTGGAAGAGGCCTTATATATGAGGGGAAAGCCTGGACATCCTGTGGGACTCTGTACAGTTGAGAGGTCTGTGTATTTCTGGCAATTGTTGACAGACTTTCAGGATTGTGTAGCAGTGTATTGTGTCAATGTTAATTGGCCTGTGTAGGGATGGGCCTGAATGTATGTGTTATGGCTCTTTTTCATTCTGCCTGTGCATACTGCTCCTGTTTCTGGTGGTCTATCTGCTGTATATGTGTGTAGGGGCAGACTGAGACATGTTCCATACCACAGTCAGGCATCACAGTACACTGTGAATTGGGCCAGTATATGTGGGGGGTAGTGTTGTTGTTGTTGTCTTTCGGCTTTTTCCCGGTTAGGGGTCGCCACAGCGGAACTCTGGTCCATTAATGATTGGCAGTAGATTTTCACGGTGTCGACTTGCCAGCTCGACACCCAACCTTCAACGAAGGCACGCCCATTCACGCATGTCTTATGGAATGCCACTCGACCCGCAGGGTGGACATGCAGACTCCATACAGAAGGCACTCCCCACACACTAGCTGAAAATCGAATGGGAGAACCTCTTGATGTGAGGCAACGATGCTACTGCTGCACCACCATGGACCTGTGGGGGTACTGTGTGAGTGACAAATATGTTGAGATGTTTTTGTTCACACAGTCCTTATACTGTACTGTTCCTTTGCCTTAATGGTATGCCACTGTGACTGTGGTTGAATTGGTTGTGGGTATGCACTTTCACACTGGTGTCTGTTTTCAGTGCTGTGACATCCCTCTAGTGCCTGATATATTTGCCAATACATGTGTAACTCCCCTAACAGATCTGGGTTTGGGTTGTGTCAGTCTGACTGTGGTTTGGACAGTGCTTGATGACATGCTCTAGCAGCCAAGTGTAGTTTCCCTATTGTGATTTTATGTCCAGATATTTGCAGGATATAGTGCTGTCTGGTCCCCATAAGTGCTGTGTATTTCTGTCACATCAGTGGGCTGATGTAAGGATTTCAGTCACTAATTAATGGGAAGTAATTTAGTGTTGGACTTGTGCTATTTCAGTCAATATATGTTAAGACAGACATGAGGCTGTTACTGCAGCAACTGTGTCAGCTTATCTACTCCAGTATTTCAGATATGTCCCTAGTTCCATTTCTCCCCCCACTTTGTCAGGCCTGGCCCAAGTTCGTTGCACTAAGGGGTTCTGAGCCTACCTCGGTACTGTATAGATTGTTGCAGTATGTCCAGGTTTATTGCTCATATTTCTGGTCTGTTCCACAGATGCATTATTTTCATATCCCTGGTAAATCACTGTGAGGATCTGAGGATTTCTGACAGTAAATTATGACATACATTTCAGTTTCAGAACTCACATCTTTCAGAACATGTGTGCTGAAACAAGCCCTGTCACTCTGGCAATATTTTACATTTATAGGAGCGATATTTGCAATATGTCCCTAGTTTTGTCCCATTGTCCCCCCATTTGGGCAGCCTTGGGCCAGATTTCTTGCAGTAAGGGGTTGGTAGGTATGGTTTTGAAGTATGAATACACTACATGTTATATGTTATATATATATATATTTTTTTTTTCTTATCTATATATGTATAGTTTCTTTATATATATATATATATATATATATATATATATATATCTTTATATATATATATATATATATATATATATATATATATATATATATATATATTATGTATATCACTATTTATATTATGTATATATTTGTCCATATATATGGATATCCATACATATATGCATGTGTATATGTATAAACACAAGGGCTGACTGATAGTATGGAATCTTTTCCCTGGTGTTGAATGAGCATATGTTAGAAAAAGCAACCACAGTTTCTGTAGCTAAGGTGGTGTAGTGGTACATTTTTCTGACGTTGGTGTGTAGGGCCCTGGGTTCAAGACCTGGCAGGGCTAGTAATTTTGTTGCTCTTACAACCACTTACTGATGCTTACACCCACACTAATTATTTAAAAGGAAAGAAAAAGGGGTGATAGGAAAGTGGTGGAGAAGGGGAATGCAGAGGGAAGAACAATATGGAAGTTAACTGTGGACGTGCAGGATGTGTGTACAGAAGTTGCATAGCTGTCCATTTCTTATACAGCAACAGCTGTGCATTTGCACAGACTTTGGAGGTGAATTTGGACACTCAAACCCCAAAGAGAGGGGTGAGGACAACAGCAATGTGTTGTTAAACCTGCTAAGCATAGCTGAGCATTGCTAACTATTGCCCACAGTTCATTCTCATAATATACCACACTAATGACTTCATTTAGTAAGTGTATATGATTTTCCTTGCATGACAAGACTGTATGTGCTTTCATTACAGTAGCAAGGGGTGTACTTTACTGTATGGGGCATATGTATACATGGGTGTTTTCACATGTTATATGAGCTCACATATCAGTTTTACACCAGCTACACTACCCTGAGTGACAAAAATAACTTACCACACATTTTAATGTGATCATAGCAGTTTTAACACTGTTTTCCCATGTAAATTTGGATTGCCTGTTGTATTACCCAAACCATGTACACCTGCATGTAAAGGTAGGACTCTGACCACTACACTATCTTGTTTTGGGGATTTGAGCTGTATATTTTTATTTATCACCTATTGGATATTAATATTATATTACTATATTAAATGGAGAGTATTGCGGTTTTTGGTCATGTCATTGAGGACTGCTATCATGGCATTATGGCATACATTTCAGTGTCAGACTTGTATTCTTCTGTAAATTAATGTTAATGCATAACCTGTTGTCTACCAACTTTCTGTTTGTCCTCTGTGCAGATGGGATGTCACCGGTGCTCAGGCTGCGGTTGACTACACTGCAGAATGGGTCTGAGAGCCCATGCCTGTGTTCATGTTGGATGCAGCCAGGAATTGTATCAGGCCTATGGAGTCCTCTATGTTTTGCCTTTGAGAGACCATTACAGATCTGCTTCCTGATCATGAGGGGAGGGGGGCAGGTGTTATCCATGCACATGTGTACCTATGGAGGGACCAGGGGGTGATGTTTAAACTTCACCTGTCTGCAGCTGGTTGCCTATATCCATGGCATATGTGTATGTGGTGTTATTAACCACCACTAAAGACTAGATAGTGTGTTGCCTCTGGAATTGCATACACACGTCTGGAAGGCCTAGTGATTGGTCTTGGTGGATGTCTCCCATTTGCACTCAAAGACAGTCTTAGGGTACATCACCTTTGACCTTATTTGCTTGTGCAGAACAAGGTTACATGGCTTCCAATGAGGCACCTGTTCCTACTTGCCCCATCCTGTGATTATTTCCACCTACGATGCTAGTTGTGCATTGCTGCTGTCCACCACAGGCATTCAGCCTACCTTGAGGGGGTTGATGTTGTCCTTTTGGGAATTGCTGAGGCCATAAAGCTATATAGGTGCCCACATAGTGTTGTGGTGTGGGCCTGGACACTGCTGCTAGTTCCAACATATGGGACACCCTTCATGTGGGCCTTGCCTGTTTTTCTTGCCTGTGAAGGAGACATTATGGAGGTGTGGGGGCTACTGGTTCACAGACAGTAGGTGGAAATACCTCACAGGACAGGACATGTGGAGACAGGCCAACAACATGGGGACAAAGCTCCAGAATTGGGTACAGATTGTATGTCATTAGTGCTGTTAAACACATGGAGGGTTGCTAGACTGACAGGGTTAGTCTGGACATGCATTTACTGGGTGACTTGACATCTGACAGTGAAATGCCTCTGACATACCTCTCAACTGACATGTTGTCCACAGACTGGCCAGATGTTTGCCTGTTATGCTTGGCCTGTTCCTCAAACAATGTCTGTTTTTGTGGGCTTGGTAGGATAATGTGGGGATTGTAGTCAGTAACTGTTGAGATCCATTGGTGTTCCAGACTTCATATCCTTCAGGGATGTTATGTTACAACAACACATGTAACACCAGCTGCTGTTTCAGTTTGTAACACCATTATGTGTGATGTGTCCCTCTTTCCAGCCCCCTGTCCCACAAGTATATCATGCATTGTCCAGATGTTCTGCACTACAAGGTGCAGAGGTATGGTATATCCTTAATTACCAGCTGCACTCTAGTTATCATGCCAGTGACCTGGCAGACTCCTGGCCATGATATGCAGTGGTGGCCAGGATTATGGTTCCACACCCTGGTAAATCTGTGGACATCTGTACATATGACAGTTATGTCTGTCTGGCCATTGTGAACAGACTGCCAAGACTGTGTAGCAGTGTTGTGTGTAGATGTTTGTTTGGCTTGGTAGGGAGAATAGAAGATGTGAGTGTCATACATCCTTTACCTATTTAACTTTGCATGCTGCTACAGCTGCTGGCAGTCTATCATGTTTGTATGCTTGTAGGGGCTGACTGTGAAATATCCTATAACACCTCAGTTTTCCCAGTACACTATGAATGGGGTCAGTATATGTTGGTGTAGTATGTGACTGGCAATCAGGATATGTTTATTCAGACAGTCGTTCTACTCTAGAGTTCATTTTAGATACATGTATGTTGCTGTGACTGTGTTGCAAATGTTTTTGGGTGGACATTTTTGCACCAGTCTCTGCTTTTCACTACAGTTCTATACCTGTAGTGCATGCTATATTTGAATATACATGGGTAACTTCACAGAGGTGATGTGGGGGAGTGTCATGTTGGTCTTACTGTGCTTCATAATGTGGTGGGTGACATGTTTGGCAGCTGTCAGGGGATTTCGATTCTGTTACATCACTGTGGTCATACCTCTATACTATCCAGAGGGCTAGACCCTGTCCAGATGCTTGGCTCATATGTTTGGTCTGTTCCCCAGACAGTTGTTGTCCTTGGCTAATCGATACGATACTTTGGGGAATGCAGTCAGTAAATGCTAATATCCATTGGTGTTACTGACTTCATATCCCTCAAAAAAGATATTTTACAACAAAGCTGGTAACACCAGCAACTGTCTACATTTATCACAGCAATTTGAACAATATACCCCTGTGTTTGGGCCTCTGTCCCCCAATTATGTCAGGCTTTGTCCAGGTGTCATGCACTAAGAGGTTCAGAGGTATGTAGTATCATTATTTATTGCTTCATTCCTGCTACCATCCCAGTAATGTCATAGACCCCCAGAAATGTAACAAGGAAGAGGCCTTAGATATTACTCCTTTGCCTATACATTATGTGGGAAACTGTACATTTGAGAGATCTTTGTATTTCTGCCCATTGTTAAAAGACTGTCAGGATTGTGTAGCAGTGTAGTGTGTACATGTTATTTAGGCTGTGTAGGGAGGGGGTACATATGTGTCATGGGGCCTTTCTATTTGACTACGCATGTTGCTCCAGTTTCTGGTTCCCTATTGCCTGTATATATTTGTACATGCAGACTGTGACGTGTCCCATAACATCTCACGATTCCCACTACACTGTGACTTGGGGCAGTATATGTAGGGGTACTGTGTGAGTGGCAAACAGGATTTTGTTGCTCACACAGTCATTATACTGTAGTGTTCAGTTTGCTTACTGGTATGTCACTGTGACTGTGGTGCAATTTTTTGGGGGTATGCACTTTCATACCAGTGTCTGTTTTACAATACTGTTACATCCCTGTACTGCCTGTTATACTTGCTAATGCATGTGTACAGCCCCAGAGCTGGACTCAGGTAGTGTTATTTCATTCTGATTGTAGTAAGGACATTGCTCGGTAGCTCAGTGTGGTTTCTCTACTGTTTTGTTATGTCCACATATTTGTAGGATGTCCAGGTGTCTGGCCAAAATCTTTGGTCTGGTCCCCATAACTGTTGTGTATTCCTGACACATCAGTGGGATGATGTGGGGATTGAGGTCACTAACTAATGGGAAGCAATTGAGACCTGGAATTGTGATATTTCAGTCGATATATATTAGGACATAAGGTGTTACTACATCAACTTTCTCAGTTTATCTACTGTGTATTTTGGATATGTCCCTATTTTCTTGCCTTTGTCCCCCCACTTTGTCAGGCTTGGTCCAGATTCATTGCACTAAGGGGTTCTGAGCATACATCTCCACTGCCAGGATTTTCAAACAATGTCCAGATGTTTGGCCCATACATTTGTTCAGTTCCACAATTTATTTTTATTTGTCTGTTAAATCGCAGTGATGATCTGAGGATCTATGCCAGTAAATAATGACATAACATTTCAGTTTCCATCCTCATATCCTTTGGTAATTGTCTGTTGAAATACACCCTATTGCTGTAGCAAATGTCTTCATTTGTAACAGCAATATTTGAAAAATGTCCCTCCCCCTTTACAGCCTTTGTACAGGTTCCTTGTACTAACAGGTTGAAAGGGTTGGTTCTGAGGTATAACTGTACTGTGAGTTTTATATATATATATATATATATATATATATATATATATATATATATATATATATATATATATATATATATATATGTGTGTGTGTGTGTGTGTGTGTGTGTATTTTTTCCTTCCTTTATATTTTTATAAATGTATATCTATATTATGGCTCTACAGTTATATATATATATATATATATATATATATATATATATATATATATATATATATATATATGTTTCATCATATATATATATATATATATATATGTATATATATATATATATATATATATATATATATATATATATATATATATATGTGTGTGTGTGTTTGTGTGTGTGTCTATATACAACACATGACTGGTTCTGCAAAGATTTCTCCCTAATGTTGTATGCCTCTGTTGCATGATATGTTTGAGAAAACAGCATTGTTTCCTTCAGCTCAGATGGTATAGTGGTACACCCTTTTTGACTATAGTGTTCAGGATCATGGCTTTGATTCTTTAGACTTTTTTTCCCATTAATGTTAAATGCAGTGGCGGCTGGTGACTTCAAATCACAGGGGGGCTGCAGGAGACAGCTGAATGGGTGGGGTCAAGGGGAGGGGGTGTGGTCAACCAGAAAGGGGAGGAGCTATGCACAAAACCACAAAAAACTAACTTTAATTAAATACGCTGCCCTGGGTGGCAAACCATCATTATGAAAGTCCAATCAAGACAAAAATAAGTGTAGAAGAATAAAAATATTTCAATGCATTGGCTGCATGACAGCTTACTTAATATCTAGATGGAAACAAAAGGTTGTGAGGCATGAAAAAATAAATTACTTTTTAAATACATTACTGTAATGCCAGTCAAAATCAAGTATAAGAAAAACCAGAAGCACTCAACTCAAACCACTTCTCCTTGCACTGCAGTTCTAATTATAATATATTCAGCTTTATTAAAGTACCAAGTAACATGCTGAAAGTAGAAATCTATGTGATGGCCCCACTTGTAAAAATGTTTCTTATCCAAAAAAGACCTGCTGCCTGACAACTTGTTTCATGGGGAAAACATGATAAAAGTAAAAAATGAAAAGCAAACAAGAAACAAGCTCAAGATACATTGCTTAAAGGATTACTGTACAGGTTATGGGCCACACATGATTGGCATTCTGTTTAGTTTACGGGTAAAGTCTGTAGAGATGACTGGAAGTCTCCAACAAGTGAAATGAGCTTTTTAAAATAATGGAATCCTGTCCTTTAATGCCCAAGGCTTATACATTATCTAGTAAAGTATTCTCTGCATGGCAACAACAGAAAGGCTTTCAATGTTGGCAACTCTTTAACAGTATGCTTATTAAAGCTTACTTGCATCTTACGATCTCAGACAAGCTTACTTTATGGTCATTAAAGCATTGCTACTTAAACACAGAGCAACAGGCACTTTGAGTAATAAGCATAAATCTGAGTAATAAGCATAAATCAACAGTGCAAAAATATGACAGAAACCAGACCATTCTGCAAAATCAAGGACAGATGAAAAGCCACTGTAGTACTTATGCAGTGTGTCCTCCCCATCCAAGGTAGATACAACTACTCCTTGCCTTGCTTGGACACATCCAGAGTCATGACATGGGGGAGTGGGGTGCAACAAGCATGTCACAATTTGAAATCTCTCTGGCTGACTGTGATGGCCCTGACACATTTGTCATACCTCTCAACCTCAAGAGCAAGAAATCTGGACAAAGCCATACACAGAAGTGGGACAAAGGCCCAAAAATAAGGACAATTTTTAAATATTGCTCTAATAAACTTAGAAAGATAATAGAATAGGTTTTGCATTAGTATGAATTTTCTGAAGGGTATAAAATCTGAAACTCAAATGTCTGTCATTTTCTAACTTCAGTCTTTAGTGATTTGTCACTAATTTGCCAAAAAACACAACTATATGAAAAATGGACCAAAAACGTGATGCAAAAATATAAAATAGACACACAATACAGCTGCTATCTGCCAAAGAAGGGACACTTTAATATTAGTACTGCTACCTTGAGCAGCTGACAAAATAAAAGAATCTACATGCATTTCAAGTAATCTATAACTTTGATTATTACAGTTATTTCTTAATTGTAAACCCTCCATGTTTTCTTCCAAAATTGCTATTTTGCGGAGGGATTATTAGGGGGAAGAGCAACATTTTGAGCCAACAATTGGGGACAGTTGAGAGGTTGGCTATGCCTAATTCTATAAAGCAATTTATTTGCATGTACCTCTCAACCTGTTAATGCAGTAAATCTGAACAAGGCCAAATATATTGGGGGCACATATAAACAGTACTAAAAATTGCTCTTGTATAAATTGAGACAGTTGATAGAACAGCTCTTACTTTAACATGCATGTTTTCTGAAGGTTATGAAGTCTGA
The DNA here is from genome assembly GCF_019279795.1 of Protopterus annectens. Classification (NCBI taxonomy): domain Eukaryota; kingdom Metazoa; phylum Chordata; order Ceratodontiformes; family Protopteridae; genus Protopterus; species Protopterus annectens. The sequence continues at coordinate 905,263,826 of NC_056735.1, forward strand.
AACTTATTATTTAGTGACTTAATTCCTAAATGATTTGCCAGAAAACTACAAATTTTATGAAGAACAAAGCAAAAATAAGAAGCAAAAATCTATTAATTCTTTGAAAATCTGGACAGTTGGGAGGTATAGTTCAGCTGGGCTTGTCTGAGTTTGCTGCCCTTCCCCCCTGACAAAATAATGGTTGAATGGAGCCTCTGCAGCCATTCCAATGAACCATTACTTGGCTATTTCACTCCATTTACCATAAACACTAATGTGCATACTGCTTTACTTCTATGATGAGTTGGACTTCATTTGAAAGTTTTATTTTGTATTTTACAGCACAAACACTAAGTCATCTGTTAAACAAACCAATGCAGTCTCACAATGAAAACTTAGCATTAAAACTTCTCTGCCCTTGAAACTCACATTCATTGAAACAGCATTGAAACCCACATTCAAAGAAAATACATTTTGCCAGTGGCAGATAAAGATTAATTTTGGGCTGTTTTCAAATCATAGGCCCCTTGCATATGAAACATACATGTGCTCTTTGATACACCTTCCTCATTGTACAAAATTATATTCCTTGTACAATACAGTACACTTGTTAGAGGGTGTTTTAAATTTGTTTTGAACATTTTTCCAGTAAGCAATGAAACAAACCATATGCACCCATAATGGCAAAACTGCCCAGTTGAGAACATTTATCATAAAAGTCTACTCAGACTTCCACAGTCCACCATTATTAGTAAATATACACAATTCTACAGTCCACAATTATTAGTAAATATGCACAATTCCACAGTCCACCATTATTAGTAAATATGCACAATTCTACAGTCCACCATTATCAGTAAATATGCACAATTCTACAGTCCACCTTTATCAGTAAATATGCACAATTCTACAGTCCATTATCAGTAAATATGCACAATCTCTGAAGTAAGTCATCTAAATAATTCCACATTAAAGAAATCTGTAACTAATGAAGCGGTTGCTGCTAGCAATCACCTTTATATTTCATGGTTTCATCGAAAAATAAAGTGTCTTTTGCCCCTCAGGAATAAATTGTCTATATTACATTAAAAAATGATAAGCTAGTAATAATATTGCAAGAGGAAATGGATGGCAAACTGATAACAGACTCATAGTTAGTATCTTCACCAAGGAGAACATTCTCAGTATGGCAGCATCCACCTCTTGTGGGACTAGAACCCACAGCCTTCTGCATCAAAAGTAAGTACACAACCTGTTGTGCTATAATAATAACTAAGCAAAGCACTAAACTTCTATTCCCTTGCAGCTCTCAGCTCCTTGTAAAATCTACTCAATACTCAACTGCATCTCAACTTCGCAGCTCAAGAAAACTGGAAAAAGCCAAAATGTATTGGGGGGGTCAAAAGCCCAAAAAACAGGGACACATTAAACATTGCTTGTATAATCTTGGAAAGTTGCTAGAATAAAATGTTGTGTTGCCACCATACATTTTACTGCCAAGGTCCCTGAGCAAAATCAGTCAGAGTAACATACCACTATGCCACATCAGCTGCTTTGTAAAAGAGAGGAAGACTGAAACTTAAATGGCTATCATTTAGTGAATTCAGTTCTCACCATAGCTGTCAACCTCTTAGTACAAAACACCTGGACAAACCCAGTAATGAGGGAATACAGCCCTCAAACATATTCAGTGAATTCAGTTCTTGCCATAGCTGTCAACCTTAGCACAAAACCTGGACGAAGCCAATAATGGGGGAATACAGTCCCAAAATAGGGACAAATTTAAAATATTCATCTTATAAACTTAGAAAATTGCTAGAAAAAAAGGTTGTGCTACTATGTATTCTGAAGAACATGAAGTTTGAAATTCAAATGCGGTCAATTTTACTGCGGACAGAACAAAAACAATTTTCAGCAGAGACGCAGGGATTAATACTGCAGACACGTCTTTGTAAAATGGCAGGGCACCAGAGCAAATACACACAAACACAGGGAGGAGATGCAGACTCCACACAAAAGCCACCCCAACCAAGAATCAAACCAGAAAACCTATAGCTGTGAGGCAACAATACTACCACTGCACCATCAAATATGCAAGGAATTAAACATTCAGAAACCTGAAGTCTGAAATTCAAATGCCTGTCAATTTTACTGCGGACAGAACAAAAACAATTTTCAGCAAGACGCAGGGATTAATACTGCAGACACGTCTTTGTAAAACGGCAGGGCACCAGAGCAAATCCACACAAACACAGGGAGAAGATGCAGACTCCACACAGAAGCCACCCCAACCAAGAATCAAACCAGAAAACCTATAGCTGTGAGGCAACAATACTACCACTGCACCATCAAATATGCAAGGCATTAAACATTCAGAAAGCTGAAGTCTGAAATTCAAATGCCTGTCACTTTTACTGCGGACAGAACAAAAACAATTTTCAGCAGAGACGCAGGGATTAATACTGCAGACATGTCTTTGTAAAATGGCAGGGCACCAGAGCAAATCCACACAAACACAGGGGGGAGATGCAGACTCCACACAGAAGCCACCCCAAACCAAGAATCAAACCAGAAATCATATAGCTGTGAGGAAACAATACTACCACTGCACCATCAAATATGCAAGGAATTAAACATTCAGAAACCTGAAGTCTGAAATTCAAATAAATGCCTGTCAATTTTATTTAACATTTGTTAATCAGGACAGTCTGACTTGGAACAAAAAAACAATTTTCAGCAGAGGCCCAGGAAGAAATAATGCGGACATGTCTTTGTAACATGGGAGGACACAAAAGCAAACCCACACAAACACAGGGAGAAGATACAGACCCCACAAAGAAGGAACCCCAGCCAAGAATCAAACCTGAGAACCTGCAGCTGTGAGGCAACAATGCTACTATTACACCATCAAATATCAAGCCTTGCAACATTTACAAACCACAGATATTATGAGGAACAGATCAGATCAAATATGAGGCAAAAATCTGCAATTTTTTTACAAATGGTGGTGGGTAGGGAACTCAAGTCTTTAACACCTCCATACAGGGTACAGGGTTCAAGCCTGAGGTATTCCCTACCACACCACCATGAGCACCTGGGGCATTTACACACACACACACACACACACACACACACACACACTGTTAAAAGCAAGTACCATACACAATATTAAAAGTAAAAAGCACCATACACTTACCTGTCTGTTCTCCACATCCTCCCTGCGCAATACTCCAAAGACCTGCGAGATCCCTGAAAGCAAACCTCCCGACGAGACTGTTCTGACTGCTGCTGTTGCAGTCCAGCCCCGATACATCATCCCAGCGAGTCTGTGCACAGACGTCTCCATGTATTCCCTATGGGCCCTGCTGGACTGCCTGGAGCATGTGCATAGATGCACAGTAGTTGGGACTACTGCCAATAGCATGGGCCGCCCCTGGTTAAATGACCAGAATGCGTGATATGTTTTTTAAAGCATTGCAGCTTCTCACAGCTCAGATGGTGTAGTGGTATTTTGCTGTGATTGAAGAGGTCAGCATCCAAGGTTCGAGACTTGGTAGAGCTGACTATTTTGTTGCTGGGCAGAACAATATCTGATGGATACAGAGTGCTGAAGGTCTGTTTAAGCAATTTAAACATATATTTTTATTATAAAATAATTATATACACATTAAAATTTTACATTTACCTTCTATGAATCCCCCTATGTGCTTTCATAAATTTTTATTCTTGTGTGACTATTCAGTATGGGGCAGGGCACTTGTGTTTATATAGGGATTTCACATCTTTTCTACACTTACATCTCACATTTGGAACTGCTACACTTCCCTGGTTGACAGAAAAAGGTTGCTACATAATTTAAGTTTACTAAAATCATTTTAACACTACTTCCACATTGGAAAATAAATTGCCTGTCTTGAGACTTGAGCCGTGAACATCAGCATGTAAACCTATGACTCAAATCACTACACTACTTCAGTTGGAAACTTTGCCTGTCTATTTGCATTTAGCTCCTATGGGATGTCTAAGCTATGCTAAGCAGATGGCCATAATGTGCACACCCACTTAGCTACAGTTAATCATTCCTTAGGGTACTGGAGAAAAAGTTTATAAATTATTATGATATTATTAGGTTATACAGGTGTGTATTGTGGTGTTCTGGCAACTACTTTGGAATACAATCGTGAAATACTGGCATTGATTTAGCTTTCAGGCTTCTAGCCTTCAGGAACTCCTGCTAATACATATCCTGTTATCTATCAACTTTCTCAGTGTGTGAGATCAATATTTAACATCTGTCCCTATTTGTTCCCCCATCATTTTAGGCTTTGTCCAGATTTTTTGCTCTACTTGGTTGAGAGGTGTGATGATGAATATTTCCATTTCAGACTTCATATCCTTCTGGAAATGTATGTTAACACAACTCCTTTTATTCTGGCTACTTTATAAGGGCTTATCTGAGCAACATTCAAAATTTGTCCCTATTTTGGAGCCTTTGTTTCCCCATTATTTTTGGATTTGTCCAGTTTCTTGTGCTGAGAGGTTGACAGGTATGAGTGCAATACGGCACTTTAGCATTGCAGGGGGTGTGCACAGAACCTGTAACACACCCCCTGCATTACATTCTTACTGCTGTTTTGATTTCAGTGTCCGTGGACACTGAAATGATCATTTTATCATTTCAGTGTCCGTGGTCATTGAAATACTGGCATAATATTAGAACAAAGCTCTAATATTATGCCAGTTGAGCTTAGAAAGTGCTGTATGGCACTTTCTGAGTGCAGGGGGCATGTTTAGTGTCCGTGCACTACAAGGACACGCTCCCTGAACTGATTCATGGTTCGTGTCCATGTAGGTTAAACAGCAGCGTGCCTTCATGCATATGCAAGGTGTGCTGCTGTTCTACATGGACACAAACAGCTCCATGCAAGAATAGCACTATTCCTGCATGGAGTTTCATAAATCCTGGGGAAGTTATTTTCATAATATTAAACATTTATTTTAAATTGTGTGGTTCATGAGGAAAATGACAATGTCAAACACGATTATTTTATTCTAATTTAGGCATATTTACATAATAACTTGAAGTTAATTAATGTGTTCACTGGTAAGTTGAATAACTTTGGCATATTTTTAAAAGACTTTTAAAGGAAATTGTACACCTGTGTAAACATGTAAAAACATTAATAAGTATCAGACATGAGATGTCAAGCACACACTGTACCACCACATATGCTCCCATACTTACAGTCATGGCACAAACTGATTTTCTTTACTGAATGATGCACTGCAAGAGTTGCTTATTTTTCCCCAGAGATTTGAAGATCATAAACACGTACAGTTATCTTTATTTTCAATAATGCAAAATGCTCATGCTTCTTAATAATTTAGGGGTGTAATAAGGTGATAGCAGTTGAGGTAGTTTTTAAATTCCGGCCAGTTAAGAGTTTTAAGTTCTATGCAATAATGTTTTTTTTTTTTTTTTGAGGATTATTTGTTCAAATTTTGCATTTTCATTATAGGCTGTCTCTAATTTATTTTTGATAGTTTATTTAAGATTTGTTAAAATGGGTGAGGCGTAGAATAGGGATGGAAGTAGTTATGTTTGTATTACATTTTTTCTGGAGTTGTTAGAGGAATTTCCTAGCCCTGTAGAGGGATCCTGTTTTGCAGTTTTATTTTTGTTGGCTAGGAGTAGGTATTGGTCATATCAGAGATACTCATCAAGCATTATTGCAAGGAGTTTTGCGTGTGTGACATATTCTGTTTTGTTTTATTGACCGATAGGGTATGAAATTTTTGTTTTTGGTTTGAGTAGTTTTTAGGGGTGAAAAGCTTCAGTTGTTTTTTTAGCATATACGAGAATGTGTAAGCTACTCAGCCCAGATTCTATGGCTGGAATGGCCTTTTGGGAGTTTTCTTGTAGGGAGGCTAGTATGTGGGCTGAGCAGATGAGGGTGGCATAATTTGCATAATGTGCCAGGGTAGCTTGTTTGGTGGCAGAGTGTAGATTATTGATATAATATGATGTGACTGTGAGGAAATCAGAATAGTCTTGTTGCCATTTCATGGCTTGTTTCCTATTGGATAAGTAGCTGTTGAACAAGGATAGCAATGAGGTATTGAGGCCTAGAGAGGTGAGCTTCTGAAGGAGTTTCTGGTGCAAGACAATAATGAACATTTTAGATAGGTCTAGGAAGACTGTTTAGACTAGGTTGCCATTGTTTTGGAGCTGCTTAACTGTGTTTGTAAAGTTTAAAAGGGCAGTAGTGTTATGATTAGGCCAAAAGCCATGTTGAGTCAAGAAGAGTAGGTTCTGATTGGTGAGGTATTTGAGCACTGAGTGTAGATGCATTTTTCTAATATCTCAGATAGGGGTGGGAGGATGGCTAATGGACAATAGTTGGTTAGGTCAGTAGAATTTCTGTCTTTATATAGAGGTATGATAAATGATATTTTCCAGATGTTGGGGATATGATTTTCTTTTATTCAGCTATTGATAAGTATGGAGACTGAGAATGGTATAGTTTCTGCTGCTGTTTTGAGGTACTATCATGTCTAATGACTACTATCAAGTTTAATGATTACTTGTTGTTGGTAGAGGGATGTGGAATCATGAGGGTAGAGATGACATTATATTTGGTTAGTGATAAGACAAAATTTAAAAAGCAGTTGTTGAACTGAACTGCTGTATTACCTGGATATTTGGAGGTTGTGGTAGGTTGGGAGGTAGAGGGTTTCTTGGTGTTGAGCAGTGATGTTAAGGACTGCCAGAACAGTTTGGTGTTATTTTGGAGGATATTTTATAGGTTTGTAAAATATTCTTTCTTGTCATTAAGTACTTGTGTTTTTTGTGACATTTCTGAGATATCTATAATCCTGTAAGATTAACTGGGCTTTATTTTTTTGTATATGGGCTTTATTTTTTGTATATGTTTTCCAGGCCCAGTCTAAACTTAATAGTAGTTGTTTAGTAGTCTTTGTTAGCCATGGTGCTGAAATGGATTTGACTCTTTCATTTCAGAGTGGGGCCTGTTTATTTAGGATGGCTATGAGGATAGGATTAAAATAAGTAAATGTTTCATTTAGTGGTCATATTTTAGACAGTTCCAGTTATATTGCGTTAGAGTTGTTATAAAATGGTCTGTGTTGAAATTCTGCAGATTATGGACTTGTTTGTATCTTAATTCCTTCTGAATGATTAGTCACTGTCAGATAGCATAGCTGGTCAGATGGTAGCTAATACTGTCTGTAAAGGTTCCTGTGATATCAATACTGTGGAGCGTATTTGAAAGAATTCAATCAAGTATGGTTTCTTTGCTAGATGTTTTGTGGGTCCTGGTAGTGGCATTTAATTGTTGTGAGAATCTGAATAACTTTAGGTCGGGGGATTTGTTCTTTGTTTCCAGTCAATGTTTATGTCATCTGAGAATATGGTTTCATTTTAATATTGTGATATGGCCACCAAAGAACTTCCTCAATTGTGGCTAAATTGTTTCCACGGGGAATGTATAGTACTACTAGGCAGAATGATTTACTTTTAATGAGTTTGAGTTGGGTATTGAAATTTTGGCGTACTTTGAGGATGTTGGATTACTTCTAGGGTGTGTTTAAAAATAATTGCAACTCCACCTCTTCTTTTTGTTACTCTGACCTGATTATGTTATATCTGTGGGGAGTATTTAACTACTAGGTATTTCAGGCTTTTGCCAAGTTTCCTTAGCTATAAGTGTGTCGGGGTTATAGTGTGACAAGCTGATGTGGACATCATGGGTCTTGTTGCAGATGCTTTGAAAATGTATTCTTCAGGAGAAATAAGTTGTAAACTGAGTTCTGGTTTGGGAGAAGAGTGGTGCTGATCTGAAGGGGTGTGGTTGGTTCTGACTATATATTGGTGTTCGGGCCCAGGTTGGGCTGGATGTCCCGTCTTGGGACCAGCTTAGTTGTGGTATGCATATATGTGTAAAAATATGGGTCTATGAATGGTTAAAAAAGTGAATGATGATTTATCGACCCCATGTAAGCGAAAACTTACAATCTCGGACACTTAGAACAGCGATTTTTCCAAGGGAAAAAAATCGCTGTTCCACAAAAAAAAAAAAAAAAAAAAGTTTAAAACATTACATAAACTGGAGAGCTTCACCCCCCCCCCACATACCCCCCTACTTAAATATACCAACTCTGAGATTCCACTACAGTGACAAAAATGACAAAATAGTGAAACGGCCAAGTGATTTCTTTCCCATGGAAAGAATTTGCTTATATGCCGTTTCGCTATTTTGCCTTTTCGTGCTTTCATGTTCGATTAAGGCACATTCAAAAGAATGCATCTTCGATCATTTAAAAGGAACCCTAAAAATATTGAGCCTTTTTTATGTGTATGTAGGTACATGAAGAATGATAACTTACTGAGCTTTAAGTGTTTAAGGATGTGTGTGTTAAGTAATGAGTGTGGATATAGTTTGGGAGATTGTGGTTGGGGATTTTTGGGAGAAAAACTGGGTGGATGTAAGTGGGATTGCAAGACTGTGATGTGTGTGAGAAAAGTGAGCAGTATTATGGTGATTGCAAAAGAATGTTTTGCTCTTGAAAGGGCTGTAAGATATGTTGTGTTCTTTATGATAGTGGAAGTCGTATTTATTACAGTGTAAGATTGTTAGGTTATTGTGTAAAATATGTCTAGGGTGGTTAGAGTGTACTATTGAAGGTTGCAAGAGTATTAGACAGGGTAGAGGTCTTAATAGTTATGGTGGATAGGGGAGGTGTTGAAAGAGGTTATTATTGGTTAAATGTGAGAGGTAGACCCAAGATAGGAAGTATAAATGTAGGTGTAGTGGAGTTGGGTGGGAATGGTGGATAATGGAGGGGAATGTAGTAGAGTCCTAGCAAAGCAAAGGTGAAACTGAGTGGGTCCCACACACAGAGTACTGTATTCTCAAGAGAAACAATCAGTAGAAATACATTTAGAAAAAGGGGAGTTTATTAATCTACCACAAGCAAAGTATATTTTGTGCCAGTGTTACTGACAATAAAACAATAGCAGCAGACAGCACTATGTCAGTCATTATTGATGTAAATTGTCTTACTAAGCTTCATTTAAGTTAGGAAACTTGATTTAAGTTAGGATTTCTAAACAGTACACCAAAATGTTTTTAGGGGAGAAAAGGTTCAGTTGTGTTTTTTAGCATATAAGAGCAAGTATAAGCAACTTAATAAGGATTCTATGGCAAGAATGGCCTTTTGACTGTTTTCTTGTAGGTAGCCAGTGTGTGGGCTGAGCAGATGAGGGTGGCATCATCTGCATATCGTGCCAGGGTAGCTTGCAAAATTTGCAACAAATAATCCTCAAAATACTCATCTGATAATTGCAATAAAAAGAAGGAAATGTTTTGTGTGTCTAAGGGCCCCACATCTTTACAAAATAATGAGCATTACTTTTGAATTTAATTATTGCATGTTCACTGACGGCAAAACAGAGAGCATTCTTCTTCTTCTTCTTCTTCTTTCGGCTTTTCCCAGTTAAGGGTTTATAAATGTATGACTCTTACATACTGTATATGCTGATTCAGGAAATTATATTACTACCTTACAGATTGCATAGCTGTACATTGAGATTTTATAAGGCATTTTAACAGGGATATACACAGGACACCTAACATAAAGCTACAAAGAAGGGTTATCAGTTGCAGTCATCTGAAAATATTGATGCAATGGATATTAACACTGTATGTGAATAAGTAAACTTTTGGCTAACATAGTGGCAGACTAGATTTTGAAATACTGTCTTGCACGGGATAAGAAAAATATACAAGTATATATCCCCAAATGCAAAATAGTTCTTTTTTCACATGAGCTATTATGATTTTACAGGAAACATCGATTATGATTTTTTAAAATTTTAATCCATATTTTTTACAGTTATCATGGGAATTGATATTCTAGGTAAATATGAAATTATAGTAGATTTAATTAATCAAATCCTTTGTATGAGATTGGGCACAACTATTTTTTCAACATCCACAATGCGAAGGGGTAAAAAGAAAAGACAAGCATATCTCCCAAACCTTATAAAATGTGGCTACATTCCTAGCTCAAGAAGAGCTTCACTGACCTCTGAGTACAGAAAAACAAAAAAAGAAGTCTGAGTGTGACACAATGCAGACAAAAGGCTAGAAAGTCACCACCATTATTCCAGACTCCAGCTAAAGTTGCATGTTATATGAAACAAATCAACAACAAAAAAAGCAAAAGTATATGAACTCAAAATATAGACCATCACCTGCAGTACCAAAAACAAGCAACTCAAGATCAAGAATAATAAACATTAAATGATTGTTGAGAGCTTTCATTACTTCTCATGGAACTTCATTAGACAAATCAACAATATCTGGAAAAAAAAGATGGTAATAAAATGAATTATTTGTTATTTTTATCATTTTGAGTACATTTTTAATATGAAGAGATATACAACAATAAGCTATTGTGTTGCTAAGTCATTAAAGAGTACAACTTTTCTTATGGTTGCAGTAATACCAAATGATTAATATTATGCTGCCCAGAAGGTCCTAGGTTTAGCAATTACTAACCTAACATATAAAGAATTGGGAATTTTGTTGTATATAGAAAAATTCAAAGGCATGTTATTTTGAGGTTGATATGTCAGTAAATTATAGATTATATGTTTGAAAGTTCATAAATAATAAGTAGAGAAACCTTCATTCATGTAGTGGGTAAAAGCCAACAATCACTGCAATATTTTCACATAAATTAAGGTATTACCACTAGTATGGTATAGTTACTTCCATGTCATTATACATATAAGCAAATATGTAGAGTTTCAAGGAAAGTAGTTTCCTGAAGTTACAGAGACTAAAAAGTGTGATGATATGTAGTAGTGCCATTTGTGTCAGGGACAGTACAGTAGTATATGTGTACATATGCCAGCATAGCCAGCTGGAGTATTGTGGGAAAAAAAGTTTGTGTCATGTCATTTGATTATCTCTCTGATTTGCACAGATGATGGTGTTAAAAAATATGTTTGTGCAGTTACCGGTATCAAAAATATATAAATGTATATTAGGTTGTACTGCTGTAACTGATCAAATGTGAATATTTTATCAGAGAACCCTAGAGGGTGGACAGTTTGAAATTGTGTTAGAGCTTTCAGATGCTGCCACAGATCTTAATAAAGCTCTAACCAGTGGAACTCTTCAGAACCCTCACAGCAGCACTTTAGAATCTGACAGGAAAGATCTATGACAGGATTTATATCTCACAGATCCACACAGTCAGTGAATGAAATCCAGTCAGTCTGAGAGAGTAAGACAGGGAGACACCATCTGGCTTTTGCTGTGGTAAGATACTCAACACATATCAGCCTGCCATGCTTTAGTGAGTAGTCAGGGAACAGTAATTCTTTAGTTAGACGGGGACATCTAGTGAAAATAGTTTAGTGTTTTCTGTAACTGTGAGAAACTATCCAAATATATTCCTTTTGAAATCTCTATGGTTGAACTCTGCTGTTTATTGCATTCAGTATTCTCTTGTTTTCTGTTTTATTATTTATTATTAAATATTTTAACACCTTTTATTGTGGCTGGTCCTTTAGAGAATGATTTTAAAATCTTGTGAGTACTTATGCTTATTTTGGTGACACTGTGGCCACTCTTGAAAGCCTTGCTGCTTTGTCCACATTACATTATTATTAATTGTACATGGTATAATTGGGTACCCCTTTGTAAGAGCCTTAAAATAGTTTACTGGTGGCAGTCTGATTACCTTAGCATCTGGGCAGAAAGCGGCACAGCTAATAAATATGTGCCAGATTTCCCAGGTGTGTATGTGTGTGCGTAAAACTGAAATATTCAAGTGTGTTTGTTAGTTACTGAGAACAGGGACACAGAGCTCCAAGGTGGTCAGGCCTGGAGAGACTAAAAAAGTCCAGCCCCAAGTCTGGAGAGTGCTGCCTGTGTGCTCTCAAGGGAAATTGTCCTTGGTGCAGGGAGCTGCATCTGAAAATACTTTGTGAATGCATTTTTTACTCTTAGTGACTGTCCCTCACTGGAGCCAGTAAGGATTGAGTCTCCTTCGTTACTGACCCAGAGTAAGGACAATGTCACATTACATTTAGTAAAGCAAATATTACATTCAGATTTTTCTAGACAAATTCAGTAATATATTGTTAGCAATTTTCAAATACTCTTGAAAGGGAATGCAAATAAAATACTAGTTAAACACAAGCAGAGGAAGATTGTGAAGAATTCTTATCTATCTGTGGAATAAAGAGAGATTAGTTGGAGGAAATAAAGGAGAATAAATTGAATTACAAACATTTACTCATAAATGATTAACAGTGAAAAAGAGGTTAGAAATCATATGAGTATACCGCGGCATGTTGTCACATGCAAAAGACAGCTGATAACTCAGAATGGGCATTGCTAGCCAATTTATTTTAATTTGTTATGCTTTTACCTGCAGTTTGTATGATTTTGTTGAGTGATATCAAGAATAGTACATATTAGAAATTGATGAATTTATCATTATAATGAAATGTAATTTTCATGAGCCTATTGCAAGTTGGGACATAAAAGTATAATTTCCATGGCCCCAAAACATGCTATGATGGAGAAGTGTAATTTTCTTGAGTCTACATCATGACGGGGCATAGAAATGAATTAAATTTAATTTCTTCACAAGCTCATAACATGCTAAGATGTATGGAGTGAGTGATAGCAACAAAGTCAAAAAATGGCAAGACAATAATAAGCTGACTTCCACATTCCAAATTATGACTGCCCAGTTAAAAGTTCTGTTAACAGAACTGCACAAAGTCCTGACAGAACCTGACTTTTGGTGAATGGTAACATAAATCAAGGTCACATTGCATTTGTTTCTGACTTAGTGTTTGAATGTTCTTCTCTCTGACCCGTCTGTCTGATTGAGCTTTTTCTGTTGTTGGTCTGAGGATAGAAATGATTAAATACAGAAAATGTTAATGGCAACAGGACTCTTCTTGATGTCATTCACACATTTGAATCAAGTCTACCATGCACTTTTTCCTGAATAAAAGGAAATGAATATTAACAAGCAATTCATGAGGAACTGTAAGAGGGATTTTTACACAGACTTGTTAAAATGGCTTTCTTGGACAGAATTATTTCAGCCATTATGCTGATTATACCTCTGTACTACTGAAAACAGGAAAGCTTAACTACTTTCTGCTATTTTGAGAAGTTAGTCATGTAATAAAAAACTTAGGACATAACTCCACTGAGAATCAACACACACAGCTGGGAGATGAGAATGTTTTTATGATAGTAAAATTACCTCATATACGAGAGATGTGTTTCTTTTGTCTGCATGTATGATTTGGCAAAATTGTATGCCGGATGCCCTTCCTGACACAACCCTCCCCATTTATCCAGGCTTGGGACTGGCACAAAGAAATGCACTGGCTTGTGCATCCCCATGGTGATGGACAGGTTGACAGATGAGATCAGACAGGAGTCCCCGTGGACTATGATGTTTGCAGATGACATTGTGATCTGTAGAGAGTAGGGAACAGGTGGAGGAGACCCTGGAGAGGTGGAGATATGCTCTAGAGAGAAGAGGAATGAAGGTCAGCAGGACTAAGACAGAATATATGTGTGTGAATGAGAGGGAGGATAGAGGAATGGTGAGGATGCAGGGAGTAGAGGTGGTGAAGATGGATGAGTTTAAATACTTGGGATCAATCGTTCAGAGTAATGGTGAGTGTGGAAGAGAGGTGAAGAAGAGTGTACAGGCAGGATGGAGTGGGTGGAGGAGAGTGTCAGGAGTAATTTGTGACAGACGAGTACCAGTAAGAGGGAAAGGGAAGGTCTACAAGAGGGTAGTGAGACCAGCTATGTTATATTTGTTGGAGACAGTGGCATTGACAAAAAGGCAGGAGCCAGAGCTTGACGTGGCAGAGTTGAAGATGTTAAGATTTGCACTGGGTGTGACGAGGATGGACAGGATTAGGAATAAGTATATTAGAGGGTCAGCCCAAGTTGAAAGGTTTGGAGACAAAGCCAGAGAGGCAAGATTACATTGATTTGGACATGTGCTGAGGAGGGATGCAGAGTATATTGAGAAAAAGATGCTAAGGATGAAGCTGCCAGGTAACAGAAAAGAGAAAGGCCTAAGATAAGGTTTATGGATGTGGTGAGAGAGGACATGCAGGTGGTTGGTGTGATAGAGCAAGATGCAGAGGACAGGAAGAAATGGAAACAGTTGATCTGCTGTGGCGACCCCTGACAGGAGCAGCTGAAAGAAGAAGAAGAAGATATGAGAGATGTGTTTCACATTGTTATTTGTTTGCAAGGGATTATTACATCTGGGAATCTTATGACAATTGGTTATGAAAGAAATTGTTTTGATCATATATGGAGGACTTATGACAATGACTTATGAAAAAATAGTATAGATTTATTATAGATGTCAAATTTGTAATACTTGGTCATGTTAAAAGAAGCGATACAGAATTAAAAAAATTATTGTAGAGTATTTTTAACTCATTAACACTTATGTGGTGTGGGATATCAAATCTAAAGCAGCTGATGTATATACACCATTTTTGCATTCCAGACCATTTGCTGATAAATAAATTTAAAAAGCATAAGATAAACAGATGTAGCTATTTTCTGAACAATGAAAGTTATTAAATTGTACAAATAGCAATATTGACAGTAAGAGGTATACTTTGCTGAGATAATAGTTAGTGCATGTATAATCATTTTATAAATACTGTATGCTATAATGCACACAGACCCATTATATTTTTTGTTAAAGTTTCACAAACATATTTTCACATCTTGGAAACTATACTACCTTGACATATATTGACAGAGCATTTTTGTTAACCAGACATAAGGTTTCACATGATGACAAGAAATTTCTCTTTGAGTGTAAGTTTATTGGGATATTTATAGAAGAAATATGAAAACATATGCTTAATTGCAACAGTTTGTAAATCACTCATTTTTTGAAATATTAAGTATATATGAAATGTTTATTTTTTATAATTACTAACAAACAGCTACAAATGTCTCAGATATAATGTGATATAAACTGACAATTTATTTTAAATCTACAAGAAAAAGAGACAACCAACACAAGGCAGGAGTTTAAAAGCAACTATTCCAAAGCTTTTAAACTCCTGCCTTGCATTGGTTCTCTCTTTTCTTGTGGATTTAAAGCATTTATTTGAAAGTGAAGCATTTATCCTTTACTCTGTTCTTTGGTGTTGATATTTCATATCATACACTTCCATAACATGTAGGGCTCTCAGCTATGACAATATAAATGAGTGACAAATTAATTGATTAATTTCTCGACTGCAGGACATCCTAGATGAACAATCTTAGTGTCCTTTTGTTAAAGACTATTTGCATTTTTAATGCTGTCTATTATTAGCTCATAAGTCACTTGGTTAAAGAAGCCAGACCTGAATAAAGGTCTGGATGCTATAAGAAGTTATGGGGTGAACTGGAAGTATACAAAAAAGATGCTATAGGCCTGAGTAAGTTAAGCATCTACATGGTCATAGCTCTCTGTAGTTTAGATTTGCCCACTGGCATTTCCCAAGCTATCTGCGTACACCATTTGTGAACAAGTCTGAATCAAGCTTTTCTGTCATGAAGACAACTTTCTATTAATACCCATACCTCAGTAAGCCAATGTTTTCCTCCCCCTCCAAAACATCATATATTCTAAGCAGAGGTGAAGCTGGTTTAACCAGTGCCCAGGCCAGTGCTATGAACAAGCACCCCACCCCCCTCAGGTCTTTAAATGAAGAGAAAAAAAAACATTTAACTGTACAGTTAGATTTATGTCTCCCCTCTGTCTCTTCCATTAAAGTGCAAAAAAATGGATATTCCTTCTACTAGTACAATATTCAGGTGGCTAGAGGCATGACACTCCCCCTCCCCTGCCCCAGCCATTCAGGTCCTGTTTCTATGCCATGCCCCCAATCCTCCTTCAAGTTATTTTATTTTAAAAAAGGTCTTCTTTTAAACAGTAGCAAGCTGTTTGTTACAATGAATCAAACAGTTGCTACAGTTTATCCGCTGTCTGCACAGATTGCTACAGCACTCATGTTTTTATTATAAAAAGGTCTTCTTTTTATATTATAGCAAACCATGTGCTACAAATGTAGCAAGCAGTTGCACCAGTTTATAATTTGTCAACATGGATTAATACAGCACTCAGGTTTTCATTAAAAAAAACTGCAGCAAACTGCTTACTACAATGTATCTTCTTTTGCACTTAAACCCTGTTCCACTTAGTCAGGCTGCTGATCAATAATGTTAACGTTTATTCAAATCTGTTTCATCTGGTGCTCAGTAGCCCCACCATGGCTTCCCTCTATTCCTGAAGATTTTCATCTCCTCTCTTCTGACCAACTGCAAACATTTAAGAACTATATCAAAATGTCCTAAGTTCCATAGTTCAACTTCGGTTGTTTCAAAGCTATTTTTAACCTCCTTATTATTCAGTCTCAGTACGCACTTAGGCTGGCTATTTTGACACACAGAACAGAGCCTTGTGACTATTCCTTTTCTGTCTCACATGTACCCTCATCTCCCTTACATCGATCCAGTTTTCACACACCTTCAGTATCTTGCACCATTTTAATTTATTTTATTTACTATTTGATTACAGAGTGGTTCACTGATCAGAACTGACCACTTGCAGCTGCTGCCTTGATGAAATGATTTACAAAGAAGACAAACAACAGAGAAGCACTAAGCTGTACATTTCAAAAAGAAAAGGGAAAGTATTAGCATATGAAACTAAAAAACTAATCAGTAGATACAGTAGCAATTATTATATGTAGCAACACTTATTAAAGAAATAAAAATTTTACAATTCACATGATTATGTTTCAGCTTTATACAGTGGTGGAAATTTTATATGCAAGGGAGCCCACAGGATTTTTTTGCGGGGGGGGTGCAAACCCAGAGCCCTGCCCATGCAGCCCCACATCCTCCGCCCATGCAGCCCCACCCCCTCTGCCCACGCAGCCCCACCCACCCATGCAGCCATTCCAGTGTCCCATTACTTGGCTATTTCTCCCCATTTGTCATAGACACTGTTCAAATCTCTGAGTGTGCATATTGTTTTATGCTTTACTTCTACAATGATTACAGAGAGTTGGATTTCATTTACAACTTTTATTTCAAATTTTATAGCACAAGCACTGATAGACATTTATTTAACCTAAACAAAACAATAGTCTTACAATGAAAATAAACAGCATTAAAACTTCTCTACCTTTGAAACCCACATTCACTGAAACAGCATTGAAACCCACATTCAAAGAAAATGCATCTGGCCAGTGGCAGGGTAAGTTTACATTTGGGCTGTTTTCAAATCATAGGCTCCTTGCACACATTTTTAGAACCATACAAAAGTTCTTTGATTCACCTTCCTGACTGTATTAATTATACTATATAATAATTGAATTATATCCCTTGTTGTTAGAGTGTGTTTTAAATTCGATGAAAATGATTTACAAAGTAGATCAACAAATGTAAAATAAATAAAATAAATAAAATAAATAAAAATGTATAGTTCTGAACATTTTTCTTTTAAGCAATGAAACAAATCATATGAACCAATAATGACAACCTGCCCAGTTCAGAACATTTCAACCATAAAGGGCCACTCAAACATCTGTCATACAATCCACCAATATCAATCAATATGCAGAACATCTGCAGAAGTAAAGGTCATCTGAATAATTCCACATTAAAGAGATCTGAATCCAATGAAGAGGTTGTTGCTAGAAAATAACTTTATATTTCAGTGTTTAATTTACAAATTCAGTGCCTGTTGCCCTTGAAGAATAAATGACCTATGTTACATTAATATAAATGGTAAGCTGGTATATTGCAATAGGGAATGGGTGGCAAGCTGAAAAACAAGTTCATAGTTATTAGGTGTTTCATCCAAAGGAGGACATACTAAGGGCTGCAGTACCATAACCCCTTAAAATACAAATGTACATGTATGAATAGAACTTACAGCCCTTTGCATCAAGATGCAAGTATGCTACCTGCTGTGCTAACACTGTTTTAAAATTCTATACCACAATAATGATACCATTTGTTAAACAAAACAGTTGCACATTTTAAGCAGACTTAGCATATGCAGCAGTAACATTTGCTTCTCTTGAAGCCCACAATTCCTTGAAAATGCACTTGAAAATAAATTCCACCTGCTAGATCTAACTAGGGCATCTATCTCTCTCTCTCTTTCTCTTTCTCTCTCTCTCTGACTCTGTCTGTCTCTCTCTCACACACACATACACCTCAATGTCTTAGTGCAAGAAATCTGGACAAAGCCTAAAATAAACAGGGACAGATTATAAATATTGCTTTCATGAACTTATAAAATTGCTAGAATAACAGGATTTGTGTTGGTATGCATTTTTCTAAAGGATATGATGTCTAAAACTATTTAGCAACTGCAATCCTTTTTAGGAGGAATATGGGGCAAAAATCTGGACATTCTGCAAAAATCTAGACAGCTGAGGGGTATGCTACATCCCATGTATACACACACACACACACACACACACACACACACACACACACACACACACACACACACACACATAAACACAGGCCCCAAACTAAGGGACACATTTAGAAAGTTGCTAGAATAACAAGATTTGTGTTAGAATATATTTTCTGAAGGATATCAAGTCTGAAACTCAAATGCATGTCATTTATTTAGTAACTTTAATCCTTAGCTCATTCCAGTGATTTGTCAAAAACAGAATTTTTATGAGGAACAACAAAAATATAATGCAAAAATCGGGACATTCTGTGAAAATCTGTACAGTTAATAGATATCACACACACATGCATCCACTAACTCCTTAGAAAGTGGATAGAACAACATGTTTTTGCATTAGTATGCATTTTCTGAAAGACATGAACTCTAAATCTCAAATGTCTGCCATTATTGTCTGAGTTCAGTCCTCAATGATTTGCCAGAAAAACACAATTTTATGAGAAAGAAACCGAAATTATGAGGCAAAAATCTGGATAATTGCATGGTATGAACCCCCCCACACACACACGCACACACACACACACACACACACACACACACACATTTACACACACACACACACACACATTTACACACACACACACATTTACACACACACACACACACACACACACACACACACACACACACACACACACACACACACAGTCACTCTCCTACCTCCCTCTTTCTCTGTCACCGTGGTCAGTAACATTCTCACAGGGCTCTAACCCCAAATCACCAAACAATGTCTCGGTTATCAGGACAAACTCTACATTAACATTTTCCTTAGACAACCTACACATGTATGGAAAATAAAAGACATCCTGTATTTTTAAGTAATAGCTTATACTGCGTGAATGCTTCTGCCATCAAGAAAAACTCCACATTAGCATTTTCTTGGATATCAAATGCTAGTCTAGCCTCAAAAAATTAAGTAAAGCTAAAATGCATTACATTTTTTCCCCAAGACTAAGCTTGTATCTCTAATGAGTATGTCTTTATTTTGAGGAGAAAGCTTTATCAAATCACACAGGCACTCACTCTGCAGAACAGGCAGAAAGCAAGAGGAGCAAAGGTCATTTGTAGACATACATGCCAGGAACTGCAGATGCATGATACAGACAGAATCTTCATCTCTGAGTCTCAACACATACTTATTCAATCCCATATTTCAGCTTGAGAACCACAGCCTTCATCCTGGACACAACGCTTCCATTCAACCCTTACTATTTTATTCTTGTTCTGTCCAGACCCGATATATGCTGCTCACAAAGAGACAGCCTTCTATTATAAAACAGCATAATAAACACAGTCTCTGTCCATGGAAGGTCAGTGTGCTATGCATCCAGCAATGGTTTATATTCAATACTGGGGTGGGGCTTTTTAATAACAAAAAATCCTTCCTAACAAAATATTGGTTTTATAAAATACAAACACACCACTGTTTGATGCATATTAACCAGGGTATTTTACTTGGTTAGAACAGAAATTTCAGAACTACCCTTAAAAAAAAAATACTAATATGCCCTGGATACTCAATGTATTATCTGCAAATATAAGCATACTGTGGCAATCTACACAGAAAGTGTAGTTTGTGCCTATAATGCTAAATGGAAAAATTAAATGCAACGATGCTCACTCATGCTAATTAACTGAAGAGAATTATAGTAATTCCACACGAGTAAACATGGAAAACCTTGCACTAAATGTGCTACTGCAAATGATTAGTAAACAATTAGATAGTTTACACCTTGGGTAATCATTGAGTAAGGAAATGTTCTCTTATAGCCAGTGACAGAGTTAGCTGTTAACTGGATACTTTCTTCTACTCTATTTATTTTTTGCCCAAGAATAATTGTATAACAACCACACAAGGCATAATCCTGGATAATACCACAATATAAGATAGACACTTAAGTAAATGTGCATCATGACTAAATTCCAATCTAAATCTAACTGCCTGGTGAAGTGTATAACTTTCCATGTAATGAATTATATAACCATTTTACATGCCTTTCTTACTTTCTTTTTTTTGTTTTTGCTTGAGGTACTGAAGAACCAGGATGTTGACCCATGTATCTTGTCAAAAACAGGAATTGCTCAGGCAGGAAAATTATTGTCCCACTGAGAAAACAGCTGAACTGAAGTTGGTAAAGTGGAGTATCATGCATGAAAGTGTCAGGAAACACTGCAACCAATCAAAAGTCACTCCTAAGCCTGAATAATATGGCTTAAAAGAAAGAGAGAAACTAAAATACATCAACCAATGCATGGAAAAGTACCCATGACTGTTTATATCTGCCACTGTAATGTAATTTTGCCTTCCATTGCAACTAAAACGTATTTTAGTTTATGTGCTTCCAATTCACCTTGTTGCTTGCGTTATCTTCTTTCTTTTATAAACAGTAACTGACAGAAGTAAATTGGGACTGGAAGCCCAGCCCACACAATCAGTTCGGTAATGCTGTACTGACTTGAAAGTCTTCTCCTTTTTATTTTTTTAACACAGACATTTGTTTGCCTGAGGATATATTACCTTTTTAGCCTGGTTGCCATGCTATTCAGCTTTTTACTTAATGCCACTGTACTTTAATCTTTTCAGGATGACTGACAGTTTTATACTAATCACAGAACTAGGTAAATACATGTTTGCCAGTGAACTGAGACTTTACTGTATATATATATATATATATATATATATATATATATTAGGTACTTATTAGGCTATTGACCCGTTTCTTTTGAAGCCTAATCATGCATTCCAAAGAAGTTTATAGCCCTTCTATTATAAGTACAAATAACCCAGAGGCCTTGTGTTTTGAGTATGAATAGCCCAGAGTCCAAGCATTTATGTGTTTCCCCATCCATAAGAGACAGGAGTGATAAACCAGAAGTGAATTTGTGATTTTCTATTCATTTATCCTGAATATGCTTGAAAAGAGAAAGAGATGTACTTTGATTTATGTGGACAGGAAGATGATTCCAGAGAAATGGTATTCTCTGTGGTATATATCGACCCACCAACATATTCTAATTATATTGCAGAAGAAATTAAGATGAGTGGGTGTTTATGCACCGTTGGACTTCCAGATGTTCAGTAGGTCTGACAGGATGGAGTCAGTTGAGGCTCCCTTAAGTGAGGCAGAGATCATCCCTCAGGAGCATGTAAGATATTGTGAAGAGGGATGGCCTATGAAATGGTCAGTATAGCTCTTATGAGTAGGCCCTTGATCTCCCTCTTTTTCTGCATTTCTCTCTATCTTTATATATATATATATATATGTATATGTGTGTGTGTGTGTGTGTGTGTGTGTGTGTGTGTGTGTGTGTGTGTGTGTGTGTGTATATGTTTCCGTACATTGTTTTCTTCAAAGATAAGTTAGACTTTCTGGCACAGGACGATAATTCACATTAACATAACTGATGCATACAATGTCGTTATTTCTGTAGTGACTGGGGTTTAAATTATGTGTATATATGATATTTTGGGAGCTCACATCATTGATGTGACAAATACTTTCATATGTAAAAAATATTTGTAATTGTTTGAATGTGTTTTATGACACACAATCGATTCTAAGTAGCTTGTGCAGAAATTCATGAACAGCTTTATGTGAATAAAAACAAATACAGTCTTCTAAATTGGTCATTGATTTTTTTAAGCAAGAATAATAATATTCTTATTAATTTAGATTACTTATTATAGACACCAACTGTTATGAACTCTGCAGCTCTCGAACAAACATATTCAAATGCAGAACATCACTTTTAACCAAGTTTCTTACTGCAGTCAGACATACATTCAAGTTCCTGTTTTACAGATAATGACGTCATATTTTAGTCTTTTAACCTCCAATATTATAGATGCTATTAAACTAGACAGGCTCCCTATGTTATCACTATGCACTGTTGGCAAGATCAACTGCATTTCAAGTACCAGTCAGCATTTTTTACGAAATGTTCCCCAGTCCAAACGCATCTCTGAAGTCTCATTGAGCCCTCAAATGCTCTTCACTTTATCTTACATACCCCTTTGAGTTTTCAGGTTTAAGCGACATACTTTCTTCCACTCGTAGTTAACCGGGTTGTATTTTAAAGCCTAGGATCAAGGTCTCCCTACACACACACACACACACACACACACACACACACACACACACACACACACATACACACACACTGTACACCTCTTAAACACTTAAAAAAACATGTACACACTTACCTCTCTCACTTGTACACTCGTCCCAAGTCCAAACGACTTCTGGAATTCAAATTCCATCCGTGAATGTGGAAGATGAAGATGTAAACCATCTGTCGCATGTATGGAGAAGACAAAAACAGGTCACAAGCATCTGTTCTCATTTGTACGACTGGACGCAAAGGACGTTCTTAAATAAGAACGTCCTTAAATTTTTTTTTTTAAATTAGAAGTAAATTAATCTCCTGGCCAGCCGATTCCAGGGGGGTGCAAGTGCACCCACTTGCACCTGCCTGCGGGTGCCCTTGGTTGTAAGGTAGTGATAGGGCATGAGATGGTGGAGGAATTAGGAGGCATTAATAGTTGAAGAGAATAATTCTAGAGGTTCATCAGTTCATAGCTGTATCGAGGCTAATGCCCACTAAGGCCCTTAAAACCCTAGCTAATCAAATGTGACCCACAAATATGATTTATATTTGATTTATAGGGGGTTAATTACTGACTGCCTCTGTCCATCACAGACAGACCAGGGGTGAATTTCCAGTTACCCACCCAACACATATCTAAACAATCCTACCTTGGTTTGTGATTTATTGATCTTTACTGTTAAAAAGAAGTGCGACTGCATATGATGCAAAGGAATTGCAATTACAACTTTTGTCTGGATTGCAGAACTTGTATGGTCAGAACAACTTTACTATACTTACTTTAGTATTTAATTGTATATTGCTCGTGTGATTTATTTGTCATAAAAGTCGATTTAAATTCTCTTTGCATTCTGTGGTTACTGATTTTGTTTATTCTTTTCCTTTACAATATTTTATTCATTTGAAGCTGAATATGGATTTCTTGAATGCGTATGCAATTAACAATTTGCTAATGCACAAATATCCTGTACAGTGTAATAAATGCTATGCATATTTAAAGGTAACAGCAGATTACACTGGTGATCTATGTTCCTCATGTCAAAGTCTGGATCATTTGCTTACCATTGTTGGAAGTAAATCTAGATTTAATCATGATGATAGCACTTGTGTAATTGGCATGGCTTGGAGAACTGTTGTTTCATATATTAATGACTGGACTGGTGAAATAAATAATGTTAGGCAAAGAACAAATAGAACACATTTAGGAAATGATGCATTTGTTGACTGCAAAGATCATTCAACCCCTATGAAACAAGACGATGCCCCTAACAACTTTGGAATTTTGGATGCAATTATTCAGCAATCTGAGGATCCAGTTTGTTTAAAAGGAAAAGAAAAGAAGAAGTTCACAACAAATAACAAGGAAGAAAAATAAACTGATTAATGACTGTAAAGGAAATAGACTAAAAAGAACACTGCTTTGGTATGTAACACACAAGTTACAGGGAATGACAATATTTTTCTATCTGAAAACCTTCAGTCTACAGAAACAGGCATCCTTTTTCCAAAAAAGAAGGTAGAAAAAGGAGGCAAGGGGCAGGTGAAAAGGAAGAAATCAAAACTGAACGTGGAAGGATTGAAGAACATTAGTATAAAAAAAGAAGAGAAAGACAGATGTTGACAGAATGGCTCAGGCTGTGGATTTACAATACCAGCTGGATGAGAATTTAATACACAATAAAAACAGTGGGATTGATAAGACTAATGGTGATGAAGATCTATCCTTTGTAACAATTGCTAGAGCAGATATTGCTGTATTAGAAGCTGTAGATTCTTCAGAGCTGGCCAGCAAAGATATTCTTGTAATTGGAGATTCAATTATTAAAGGAACTAATACTTATATTTGTAGAGAAGATAATTAACATCAGCTAGTGTTATACTTGCCAGGAGCAAAAATAGAAGATGTGAGACAAGCCTTGAAATGCCTTAATGCAAAGAAGTACAGATCCGTATTTATTCATGTCGGTAGAAATGATGTCATCCACAAGGATTCCTTGATTGTTAGTAGGGAACTGACTGCTCTCTTAGATAGTATAGCTTGTACTGGTGTTAGGACATATTTTTCACAAATCACCTATAGAAAGGATAGTCAGAGTAAGGTGAATGAAAATATTTTTGGGGGGTAAATACCTACATGGAAAACATGTCCTATTTTAAAAAATGAAAATGTATGGAGCATCCTAGCCTAGTTTTTTGACACGTGCTCAGACAGGATGGCATGCATTTGTCAAGATCAGGGAAGAGAATTTTTGCAGTAGATATTTTGCAGTATTTGACAGACATTAGGTAGGATTTTTGCCAGGCTGAATATTTAACAGTTCACTGATAGCAACACATTTCTGATGGTTGTTAATGCTAGGAGCATTAATAATAAAGTTTTTTTTAATTGAAAAATTTGCTACGTTCCCATGAGATTGATGTCATTATTGTTTATGAAACATGGTTAAACAACAATGACTGGAAACCAGTTCTGTCAGAGTATAAGTGTTTTTAATGTAACAGACATTTTAACAAAAAAATCAGGTAGATGTGTTATGATAGGGATTAAAGATAGTTATGAGACCTGTGATTATTACATGTTCAGTGATAATACCAATACTATTGACTGTGTAACTGTGACAATAAAGACAACCCTGGAACATATAACAATTGTTGGGGTGTATAGACCACCAAAGTCAACTGCAGATGACCTAGAGGAATTCATACATTTCTTGCATGAAACACAGGATGGAAGCATAATATTAGCTGGGGAATTAAATTTACCAGAAACAGATTGGAATAATATTGATTCAACAATCTTAGTAAGGAAATTATTCACAATGTATATTCAGGAACAACAATTGCTTCAGATTGTAAAAAAAAAAACTACCAGGGGATGGAATATACTAGACATTGTTTGTGTTCCTAAAGAAATTACTGCTACTTCAAGTCAAGTTTTACCACTGTTGATGTGCAGTGATCATGGGGTTATAAAGGTTAATTTGTTGCAAGATAATTCTGCCAAGCTGAAATCTAAACCACTGCACAGAAGATTACTTACAGATAATATGGAAGCAAAACCGTCACTATGTAAAACTAACTGAAATGAGGTGTTCAATGGGAAAACTGCAGATGGAATGCAGGAAGGTTTGAAAGGGAAATTGTTTTGAGTGCAGAATAGCAAAACAAATTTTTAACACCAGGATCTAGGCATACAACATCAGGGGAATATATTTCCATAAGAACAAGATATCTGATTAGGGTGAGAGACGAAAAATATAACAAATGCAAGAGAGGTTGAACTACAACTTTGAAAATTAAATAAACAAGCTGGACAAATAGATTAAGTATAGCATGAGGCAAGATCAAGAAAAATTTGAAAAAAAATTATATAAAGATATTATTGAGCATAATAGGAAACCTTTTTATAGATACATAAGAAGTAAAAGGAGTAAAGACACACAGATTGATAAATTGCATGTAGATTCTAAAATTATTCTCAGACACAACAGATTATAGATATAATCTACAAAATAGTATGCAAAATAGTTTGGCTCCACAAAATGAGTGATAAGTTGTCCTAGTGACATCCAGGTTACCCCAGATACTGGATTAAAATTAGATTATATTGTAAAAGAACTGCTCAAACTGGATCTAAACAAAGTACATGGAGGAGATGCAATTAGTAACAATGGCCTGAGAACACTTCAGCAAGAACTTATGGTACCATTACATCTATTATTCACTAGGTCATATAAATATGGGGAGATTCCTCAAGATTGGAGACATGCACTTAATTAAACCTATCTTCAAGGGAAAGGGGAATAGGATAAACCCAGAGTCATACAGACCTTTAAGTCTACTTTCATATTGTGGAAAAATAATGGAAAAGGTAATATTGGATAAGTTATTATCAGAACTGGGTAGGTTGGGACTTGAAACCATATATCAGCATGCATATGTTGAAAATAAATTTATTACCATCTGTAACATGACATTCTATAACAATATAATAACATCTACGAATGAAAAATTATGCTGGGATGTAATTTATATATATTTAACTTCAGCATTTGACAAGGTCATATACAAGGTCTATCGCTATTTAAATGCATTTCAGACCATTACATGCATACATACATACATACATACATACATACATACATTACAAATATTTCAAGCATGGGCATTAATGCCCTTCTAGCTTGCCACTATACCAAAACACTTGTTCCCATAATAAGTGTCCAGGCTGTTCTTAAAAATATCTAAACTAGTACTTGCTTTAATGTAATTTGAAAACACTGATCAATAAATTAGTACATCTAGATATTGATGTACTCTTGATAAAATGGATAGCTACATGGCTTACAAATAGGACATGGCAAGTATCATACAACAACTGGACAAGTGAAATCCTTGGCTACAATTAGGGTGTCCCACAGGGCTCTGTCCTAGCCCCTTATTTATTTAAATTGTATCTTTCAGACCTAACTTTTTCATCTGAGGTGTTCTACAGCCTATATTCAGATGACTTGAAATTGGGTAAACTGATTGCATGTGTTACAGATAAGGCATGCGTGCAAAATAACTTGACTAAATTGACCATTTGGGCACAGGAGAATAACATGCTGATAAATATATAAAAAACTAAGCATATTAGATTTGGGAGACATAAATTGAAAGATGAATATTTAATACAGCACACAGTAATTGAAACTGTAAACTCATTTAAAGACCTGGGTATATGGGTAGATTCAGCTATGAGTTTCTCTAACCATATTAACCAACTGGTTAATGATAGTTCTACAATTACCAGTTGTATAAAAAGATTTATAAAGTCTGTGAAATCAAAAATGATGAAGTCATTGTTTGTTAGTTACATTAGACCCAAACTTGAGTATGGAATAACAATATGGAAACCCTATAAGAAAACAAGCACAAGTAAACTGGAAAGAGTACAGGGGAAATATACCACGAGCATCCATGGATGTGAAAATTTAAGTTATTATGAAAGACTAAAATATCTGAACTTGTACAGTGTCTCTTACAGATATCTAAGAGCAGATCTTATCCAGGTATATAGAGCATTTAGAGACAACTACCTCTGGGAATGTTTGGGGTTATCAAAAAATATTAGAGGGGGGTGTGGCTAGGATGTAGACTGGTTGGCAGCATCTTTTCCCAGCTCTGCACTCAAAAGATATTTCTGACAGGAATTTTTAAAAACTAGATATTGTAGACAAACCTATTTTGTTGAATAACTTCTACTAATATCACTAGAAGTCTACAGTGCAAAATAGTTGGCTTTAAACATTATTCTTCCTGTCAAAAACAAGAAGGAAGGTATCTGAATCTACTGAAAATGAGCTTTTCTAAGCATACCACACAGGACCAGATGATGAAAAAGGAGATACAGTCTTTATTAAATGCTATACAAGACTTGTCAGTGAAATTTGACAAAATGAATACCAAACTGGACAATTTTGAGGAGAGATCTACAAAACAAATACAGCAACTACAAGAAATAATGACGCAACAGAAGTCTCAAATAGCTGACATAGAGAGATCCTTAAATGATACTGAGGGCAGACTCTCAGAACAAGATCTTCAGCTACATTTTTTATCACAACAAAATGCTTCATTACAAAATAAAATCGAGGATCTAGAGAACAGCTCCAGATGAAATAACCTTCACATCTATGGGCTACCAGAGAAAACAGAGGGAGATAACATGGTGACTTTCCTTACTACCTGGTTACAAGAAGTTTTAAAATTGCCTGAAGCTCTTTCTTATGGAATTGAAAGAGCCCACAGATCCTTAAGAGCTGCTTCATCAACCATCAAATCAAAAAATCACCCGAGATCAATAATAGTAAAGTTTTTTTCATCACAGGACAAGGAACTTATTTTAAAAAACAGCATGGTCAACTTCTCCAGTTAAATATAAAGACAACATAATCAGATTTGATAATGATTATTCTGCTGGAGTTATAACTGCAAGAAAAGAATGTCTCCCTCTGATAAAGGAATTGAAAAAAAGACAACTTAAAGTCCATTTGCTGTTCCCTGCAAGAATAAAAATATTTTTTACTGAAGGTCCTAAAACTTTTGCCACTCTGCAAGCAACAGTTTCTTATCTTTCAGCTAATAAAACCTTGGATAATGTGGAAGAAATGGATTTCTCCCAATTTGGGGTTAAACGTCACTTAGAAAAAAATGAATGGAGCACTGCTGACAAGAAGAAGAAGAAATGATAAAAGACATATGAAAAACACAAACATTATTGTCTTTTATTTGCTCTGTAAGGCAAAAAAGGTCTTTGAAAGCATTCATGCTTTACACATGTGTCAGTCTTTGAAACAATATAAATACAAGATAAGCAGGACATTTTATAACTAAAGGAAACAACCTTAAAGAAAGCAAGGTAACATATCTTTCTCTATTACAGTGTAAATACTTACAGTCATGATTTTTCTAACTCTAAATGATGTTTAGATAGTTCATTTATAAATTACCTGCCTTTTACTGCTAGTATAGAATATGATGTATTTACACTGACATATTAATGTGGTGTGTTTAAATGAGCATGATTCCTTTTATATTATTTACACTAAGCTGCATGAAATATCTAAACTGATGTATTTAATACACATAATAATATATAAAACTGATAGTAATAACTGTCAAAAGTGCCTTGAAAAGTAATTATCTATTCTTTGATGCTAAAAGTGCCTTTTGACTAACAAACAACTGTTTGGCTTGTATATCTGCCCTTAATGTTAAGAAAACTAATAGAAGTTTAATGAGCTGGTGTTCAGTTTAAAAAGCCCTAAAACTTCACTTACTTTGTTTTGTCTTCCTGCCATGGTCATGAGCTGGGAACTCTTATTTTACCACCCTGAATGAAGGTTCTTCAGTTAGAATCCATTACAGTGTGTTAAACCTTCTAACAGCACAAAATGAAAGTAAACAGCCATGAGTGATGTCAGCACTAAAACAAGACAGTATGGGTGTGGTGTCAGCTCCTAAGCTACTTAAAGTGACCAGCACACTATTTATGAGATGGCAAAGTGCTTTTACAGTTTTAACAAATATTAAAAGTACACTGAAGTACCTAATGAATTTAGAAGGTATCAACACATACATGACGTTTTATTATATTGTAATATTTGTTATTCATTTTGAATTGTACACATAAACAGCACACAAAGCTTAAAAGAAGTATATCACTTGGAAGAAACTGTATGAATAGTTAACACATACAGACTTTACTATAATCTTTTCTGATAAGATCACCCATGTAAATTACTATAATTTAACTTAATTTTATAAAAATGTAATATATTTAAGTCCTTGACTGGAACTATATAACATATTTGTAAACACACTGCAGCTAGTGTACTCAACCTTAAGGATAGTAAGTCAATTAAGGTTCATGAATGTAGCTATGTGTTATTAGGCATTTTAAGGGTAAAAAGGAGTTGCTGTTTGATTATCAAGATACTCTGTAAATATTAAATTGTTCAAGTAGCACAATCATTAAGCAGTAGTGAGCAAGAAAAAATCTCAGACTTGTTTATGGTATTTTTTATATATATATATATATATATATATATATATATATATATATATATATAGGAAAGAACTGCTGAATTATAAGTATGCTTTTATTAAAGGCAAGTTATATTAATATTGAACATCCTCATTGAAAATGAATGGTTGTGTAGAGACACATTAACTCCCATTATATAACCAAGGCTAAAGAGATTGTCTTGTATGTCTAAATTGATCAGCCTTGAACCATAGATTGCAAATAGACATGCAACATACTTTTACTTATAATACTGAATATATATTATATAACATCACAAGTGCTAAAGCCATTGTCAGCTACATCTCATATCAGTCAGCATTAAAATATGATTTGAATAGCATAGGCATTTACTAACATATTGCTGTTGGTACCTGATATGCATATAAGTAACAGGTCTAATTTCTGTCTATGAAAGTAAATACCAGGCTGTGTGCATTTGTTAATTATGAAACAAGAGCATGTTATCTATTCTTTTTAATATCCTATAGGTATGTACTTGTTAGAGACACACACATGCTGCAAAGCTGCTAGTTATTGCATATTCGTTAGTATATTTCTGACTGCAGTGTTATAAATATATGGTGTGGACCACTTGAGTTGAGAATATGTCTCTATAATGGGCATGTTCTTTGAACGTTGTATATTATCTATAATATGATATGGAGTACCCTCACTAAATTCAAAGAAGCCACAATAGAAACAAATATTATTAAAAATGGAGAATAGAAGGATGAAGAGAAAAATGAAGGAAAATGGTTGATGGTCATATAAGGTTATCTTTTCCTGTGTATGTAGAAGAGTTGACAGTAATAAGTACCAAACAATTGTGTTATAGCATATTTAAAGCCTACTTTGCTTCTCATATTTTCCAACCTTACAGTTATAACGCTGCAGATAAATCCTGTAATATCATAAGGAGTATGAGTTGCTATTTGACATATGACATATGTGGTACACTAGCGATGAAATATGCCAGTGGCACTAATAATTATATAGGAATTGCTAAGAAATATAGTCTTAAACTATATACTACCAATGCCAAAAACAAATTAGTAGCATTCATGCCACTAAAATATGACTTTTTGAATTAAAAGAAAACTATAAGATTACCGATAAATGACAATACAAATGTAACGTTATATTCATTGTTATGGATACTTTCTGATTTAATCAACTTGTGGCATGGTTAACTGATGCATATAATGCTTAACATTTTTTTTATGTATGTATGCATATATGTGTGTATGTATGTATGTGTGTGTATATATATATATATATATATATGTGTGTATGTGTATGTATGTATATGTATATATAGGTAGACCATTACAATAAATTTGATACCTATGAATGCCACTCACACTATAAGGGAGATAGACAGCAAGCATATTATTTTTAAGATGGATAACCATTATTGCTACACAAAAGATATATTAAAATAAAAGATTTTCCTTTACAATTTAAACAAAACCAAATAGTTAAGTATTAAATCTATGTATAGTTGTGTTGCCTTAGTGTTTTATAAAATATTAAAATAGATAAAGACTGTATTTAAGTAATCTGTAAAGACAGATACATGTATACTTAAAAGATATATAAGATACTTTTCATTATAAAACTACCATATGGCGGGGCCGGGGGATGCTGAAATGCAGACTTAGAGATCACTTGAATGATTAGATCATTCAAGGATGAGATGTTTTTCTCATGGAGGGTTTGGTGGTTGTTTATCTTATACTGTTCTCAGTTATGATCTTGTAATTTACTTTTCTTGGGTGTCTATAATCTATTGTAATACTGTTGGAAGAAGAAAGAACAAGTCATTCTCTTCATGTACACACATCTACACATTGTTACGAGTATATGAATATGGATAAAAGCAAAGCTAATATAAATCCAATTGCAAAATGTATATCTCTTAATGTAAATGGTTTAAATAATAGCTGCAAAAGGGGAAGTCTTTATAGATATTTAAAGCTGTGTGAAGCACAACTAGTATTTTACAGGAAACACACCTTACACAGGAAGACATAAATAAAATAAACAATAAAAATTATACAATACTAGTAAGTTCCACCTATAATCAGAAGCGAAGGGGAGTAGCAATTTTGTGGAAAAACACTTCTTTAATGCCTAAAATCATAAACACGTTCCATGACAACTCAGGAATGTTTTGTCTAGTGACAATATCTATCAATGAAATGATATATACATTAGTGAATATTTATTGGATACCAGGACTAGGTGTTAGAGTGGCCAAACAACACTTAGAAGACATTGTACAATATACCAAAGGCAATTTAATCATAGCTGGAGATTTCAATTGCATTATAAAAGAAACTGACACAAATACTAAAACTACACGTAAGAGATCACCTTTAACAAAGTTGTTAACTGAGTTTGTTGAAACTTTTAATATAGTTGACATAAATGAGTATGCTATCCCAGATTCACTATTTTTTACACATTTTTCCCATAGACATAATACATACTCTAGAATAGATAGAGTGTACATAACAAAGGATTTAACCTCTAAATTAAATAAAGTCAAGACAATTTCATGCCCATTTTCGGACCATAACACCATAACGTTTGAGATAGACTTATGTTTCAAGAGAAGGATATCAGTAACAAGAATGCCATCTTACATAACAAATCTCAAAGATTTTAAGGAATTTTATATTAAAGAGACACAAACATTCCTAGATATCAATCTTACAAAAGATGTATCTGAAATATATATATGGGATGCATTGAAAGCATACCTATATGGAAGAGTGGTGGGATGGTATAAAAATAAACAAAAACAGTGGAATAAGGAATTAATGGAATTACAGTCAAAAGTAGATAATTTAAAGCTTGATATTCAAAATGGAAACACCAACTTAATAAAAGAACTAGAAGATACTAATAAAATACTCAGAGACGCTACACCACAAAACAATGATCAACTTAGAAAAAATTAAACTATGTTACTATTCAACGATCCCTAAAAACCAACGAAGAATAGCAAATAGGACTAAAAAGATTATTAAAACAAATCAAATCAGGGAAATACATAATATAGAAACCAAAAAGAAAGTATCTGATTTAGAAGGAATACTAGAAGCTTTTAGGCTATTTTTTCATAAACTTAATAATCAAAATGAGAAAACAGAAACACATTCAGTATTGAAAGCTTTTCTCAAAAACAATGTTAAAGTTAGGTTATTACAGGAGCAGGTACAACTAATAGATAAACAAATAACAATGACAGAACTTAAAGCTGAAGTAAATAAGCTAAAATTAAACAAAGCTCCAGGTATAGATAATATCAGCCCAGAAATGTTTAAATTACTATCAAATGAGGCTTTGCTGTTGTTATTGAATGTCTTTACATCAGTTAAAAATGGTAAAGACATTCCTCCTTCTTGGAAGTACACATTAATATCACCAATTCTGAAACAAAATAAAGATCCCAGTGAATGTTCATCATACAGACCCATTTCACTTCTTAATATAGATTATAAAATGTTTATGGCAATACATGCTGCTCAAATAAAACAATTACTACCACTTTTGATAGAGGAGGATCAAACAGGTTTTATAAAAGATAGGAACACTTATAACAACATTAAAATAATTATTTCCTTAATTAATTATATAAATGTCACAAAACCAAATGAATGCTATTAGCTTAGACATAAATAGCGCATTTGATTCAGTGAACTGGGATTATCTGTGGTTAGTTTTAGAAGAATATGGCTTCTCAAACAACTTCACTTTGTTAATAAAATCATTATATGAAAAATCACTGGCTTATATAAAACTGGGATCTTGTCTGTCTAAATCTATTAAAATAACTAAGGGCACAAAACAAGGCTGCCCTCTTTCTCCATTATTGTTTGCGCTAGTCATTGAACCCTTAGCAAATAATATACGTATGGATAAAAATATTGAAGGAATACAACTAGACAACAGCCTAGAGCTTAAAATTCAACTTTTTGCTGATGATATTTTAATTACCTTAAAAAATAATAATAGCAGTTTAAAAGCATTATGGGACTCAATTCAAAATTTTCAAAACTTTTCAAGTCTTAAATTTAATGAGAACAAAACAAATGTATTGCTTATAAATACTAATAAAAAAGATCTAAATAAAAAATACCATAAATATATCTCTAGCGATAATATAATTAAATACTTGGGAATTATAATAACTAACAACCTATATACTACAATTGAAACAAATTATAAAGAGACCTTAAATAATATTAAAAATCTAATACAAAGATTGAATAAATTCTTCTTTTCAATGGAAGAAAGGCTTTATATAATTAAAATGATCATATTTCCAAAAATTCTTTATGTCATACAAGCTTGTTCTTTGCCACCAGCTAAATCGCACCTAAAACAATTAAATGATTTAATGGTAAGATTCCGATGGTATCCAAAAAAACCAAGGATAGCTATGAAGTATCATCTAGATGATTGAGATATAGGTGGCATAGGTTTACCAGACATAGAAATATATTTGCATTCATCCATTATTAAAACAATATCATTATGGCTAAATACAAAATATACATCAAAATGGAAGCTAGTTCATGAGAGAATCTGGTTAAAATCAGGATTTGTAGTAGCAAATAAGTATACAGATTTCATACCAAACAATTTTCTATGGCTGATGAAGGAATATATGATGATACATAAGAATAAAAATATAAGTTCCAAATACATTACTTATACATTAAAAATTTTCCAAAATCTTATTAATAGCAATCCTGATATTAAAGCATGGTCATTTCTTTTATATCCAGTAACGTACACACAAGGTAATATAATAACATTTAATATGGAAGTAGTCAACATGCTTAAAGAAAAGGGATTAATATATTGGCATCAATTGCTAAACTCTGGAAAACCTCTGACAATAAACCAGATTAAACAGAAATTAAATATGGAAGATAGTTCGTGGTTACATGTACAAGAATTAAGACAGCATATATTAAGCAAACAAGAAACGATGCAACCATCAATAAGTCAAAATATTCCTAACCTTATAGAACATATAATATTACTAATGAATCAACCCATTACTGGAAAGGGATACTTATCATCTATTTATAAAGCAAACAAAAAATAAAAATGCATAATAATGACAAAATATGGAATTATTATAGATCAGTTAATGGACATGTGTCAAATGACAGAGATAAAAAAACTAATTCTTCTCTCTCCAAAGCAGACATCACTT
The DNA here is from genome assembly GCF_019279795.1 of Protopterus annectens. Lineage (NCBI taxonomy): Eukaryota > Metazoa > Chordata > Ceratodontiformes > Protopteridae > Protopterus > Protopterus annectens. The sequence continues at coordinate 905,299,321 of NC_056735.1, forward strand.
TCATTACATTGGAGACTTTTTACATGGCAATTCATGCACAGATCTTATGTAACCCCTCATAAAATGGAACTTATGTTTAAGAAAAATATTGGCTGCTGGAGACGTGATTTATCAATAAAAGCAGGCTGGCAACATATGTTCTACGAATGCCATTTGATTAAACCATATTGGGATAAAATAAATTATTTTCTGCAAATGGTATTCAATGATAAATTCCGGATTTCCAAATCTATTATTTTGTTTAATGCACCTGTACCCGACTGTGTGCCAAGAACAAAATATGTAATCTTATGGACTCTCCTAGCTATTGCAAGGAAGGACATTACATCAAACTGGAAATCCAAAGCTTCTCCAACTTTTAAGCAATTCATGAATATGGTGTCAGCAGTATTGCAATTGGAAATGAACACTTTTAAAGGAAGAACTGAAAGAACAACATCATTATATGTTGCATGGCAAAAAGTAACTGAAATACTGGAGAATAATGACTGCAGCAGATTATAATCAGGAAACAATTGTATAGAAAGTCAATTATATGTCAACAATAGACACCCTTGTAAATACTTTATTTTGGTTTTAATGTTTGATATCTGTTTAGAGGTTTTAGCCTACCTTTTTAAATAATTTGTAAATACTTCATTGTCATAAATAACCTGCATTCATGTTTTCTTGTTTTTGGAAATGAATAAAAATATTTAAAAAATATATATATATTAGAGAATCATCAGACAACCTATGTAGAAGATTCTATAGGAATGAGAAGTGTACTAACTGGTTCTCTGACAGAATAGCTGATGCATGGAACAGACTACCAAATTACATTAAAGCAAGTACTAGTTTAGATATTTTTAAGAGCAGCCTGGACACTTACTATGGGAACAACTGTTTTGGTATATTGGCAAGCTAGGAGGGCATTAATGCCTGTACTTGAAATATTTGTAAGTATGTATGTATGTATGCATGCAAAGGTCTGAAATGCATTTAAATAGGGATAGAAAAGAACAATACTTCATATGGATGGCAGCCTGTTTCAAAGAATGGGTGTGTCTCTCCAACATACCCTATTTATGTTGCAGCAAATTTTAGTTGTAAAATCTAGTAATTTTGATGCTATTTGTTTTACAGTTGTGCAAAACATTCATCAAAACAAGGTCCAGGGATGCCTTATATGGCAGGCAAAAATCACCTCTCAGAAGTGTATATGATACCGAGGAATGAGACAGGGCTTTGAGGTAATCCATGTAGAACAGTGTGTATACTCCCTGTATTCTTTTTGTAAGGAACCTCTGTCAGCATTCTTTTTGCTGCAAGTGTCTGGTTAGGTACATACACAATGGGGCATTATACTGTATAATGGGCCAGACAAGGGCCACATACAGTAGTATGATGTCATTTCTGGACTTAGTTGTGATGTCCTTGCTTATAAGTTGGGCAACATACAGCGATATTCTTACTACCTTGTACACATGTTTGTCGAAGGCTGAGTTGTTATCTACATGGGTTCCCAGATCCCTGACTAGTGAATCAACTTTTAAGGGTGTTGTAATGATGATATAGCTACCCAGGGTGGCAGACTTGTGAAAAGGTGCTGTAATGCATTTCTTGGTATTGCGTTTTAAGGCATGGTTTGGCACCAAGCATTTGTCTGTATTACACCTTCCTGAAGGGTGTTTTCATCATGGAGGGATTCAGTAACTGCTCCCAGTTTGAAATCTTCTGGAAACTTGGTTAGCCAGAGGCCTTTGACATTGGCATTGACATCTAACAAGTAGATGCCAAAGAGGATTGGGCCTAGCACAGAGCCTTGGAGAACTCCACTGGTGGCCAGGCTCTTTGTGGAGGTGGCATCACTGATTCTAACCTCCTGGGTCCTATCAGTGAGTCAGCTAGCTAACCACTATGTTATAAAGGGGTGTATACCTAATTCTGTAAGTTTGTTGACAATGCCTGAGTGAGCTATTGTATCAGATGTGTTAGCCAGATCTAAGCAGACAGTATGCACAGTTTTCACCTTATCCATTTTATTAACATTTTCAAAGACATCCTTCAGATACAGTAAGCATTACTTTCCTTTGACAAAGCCAAACTGGAATGGATCCAGTGTCTGGTGGGTTCCTGTGCCCTTGCTGATAATTTATATGATATTTCTTTTTGTGGCTTTGTAAATTGGACTAGTCAAACTAATGTGTCTTTAGTTTCCAGGATCTGTTGAAAGTCCTCCTTTATTCAGAGGGATGACCTTTTCAGTCCTCCATTCACATGGCATAAAGCCTGTTTTAAGACTATAGTTAAATAATGGCTCCAGGGGTCCTGATAAGTCATATTTTAGACTATTAAGGAGGCATTCAAGGTTGTTATCATGCCCCATAGAGGTAGGGATCTTGGCTTTAGTGAGTGCAGCCAGTTCATGCTTCCTAATTATAGTTTGAGAGGCTATGTTTGATGATATTATCAGGGGGTGATGTGGGGAGAGAGGGAGTAAATTTGGAAACTAATTTGTCTGCTAACAAGTTCACTATTTCACCAGGCTCACTGAAAGTAGCACCATTAAGCACCAGTTCAGTACATTTCTATGTGCTGCCCTCGAGGTTTCTGACATAGCTGTAGAAGGACTTATGGTTATCTTTCACCTGGAAGGATATATTAACCTTAAAGTTGTCTTTGCTTGACCTAATTAGCCCTCTTAGATGCCTATTTACTTTGATGAGAATGTTTTTATCTTTATGGGAATTATCCTTCCTGATTTTTGCCATAACTGTTTCCTTTTGTTGCATATCTTGCTTAATTTGGGATGTCATCCAAAAACACACCCCTACAAGTAAGGCTGGTGCACAGGCCCAAAAATCTTCAGTATTAATCAAAAAAAGTAAAGCCAGCACCATGTAAGCATATCCAACCTTCTTTTATTGTGGCAACACCATAAAATTCAGACCGGTTTCGGCAACCTTGCCTTCTTCAGTGATACATACAAAAGCACAAACCACTGTCACTTATACCATGATTAATTACCATTACATCGTGATACATCAACATTTAAAGCAACAACAACATTAAATTGTTAGGACTGTATTTACACACATATATTACAGGTGGTCATTGAGCCCCGGAGAAAAAAAAAACAAGTTTGATGATTCAACCCCTCTTTTTTTATTTAATATTACATGCCACCCTAATTTGTTTTTCCTGTCCCCCCATACTTTATTAATGATCATAAAAAGAAACTTTGCATTACTGTGTTTTAGAGTATGTTTATATAAGGCATTTGATGTATGTTTATTCCGGATGTCACTAAGATGTTCAGACATATGGACATAGATCTCAAAGTCTGTCTACATAAAAGGCAGTACATGAACATGTCACTAAGTACACCAACCAATCTGATCCACAATTTGCAAAAAATCTGATGTCATCTACTCTACTAGTATTTCTACTAGAAAATTGTTTCATTTTCAACATATGTCTACATAACGAACAATGCCCACATGGGAATGACCCCATTACTCTTTCACCAGTCAACATAAGCTGTTGTCCTGTATCTTGATCCTTATTACCCTATTTCTAGTGTTTAAAGTCCGCCCTCTTCTGTATGAAAACTGGCATTTCCCTGTAAGCAAACTAGACAATTCTTCATTAGCTAACAGAATATTCCAATTTTGATTAATGATGTTCCTAACAGTATTAATATTCCTACCATACGTGGTTACAAACCTAATGAAATTTTCATCACCAACCCTTTAGCCATCATATTTCAACGTTTCAGACCTATCCTGACTGGCCACCCATTTTTTGGCTGACAATGGTATTATGCTGATATCTCCTTTCCAAAAATCTCTGTGTGAGACCATCTTCAAAATATTTGTAACTATCTGGAGTAGAAAAAATTCTTTTCACCCGTAAGAATGGAGGCTTTGGCATATTTTCAATTACATGGCAAGGATGTAAACTAGTGGCAAACAACAAATTATTATATTGTGGATATTTACAAAATATCTTGGATGCCAATGTATTGTCATTATTTCTTGTGACTGTTACATCCAAAAAAATGTATCTGTTGCATATCCATGCTAAGAGTGAATTCAGTTCCCCACTTATTTTCATTCGGGTATTGAACAAACTCCAATAAATATTTTTCATCATCAAAAGAGAGAGGTGGCGATGGCTAAGGATAAGGCATATGAAGAGTTGTATGAAAGGTTGGACACTAAGGAGGGAGAAAAGGACCTGTACCGATTGGCTAGACAGAGGGACCGAGCTAGGAAAGATGTGCAGCAGGTAAAGGTGATAAAGGATAATGAGGGAAACATACTCACAAGTGAGGAGAGTGTGTTGAGGAGATGGAAAGAGTACTTTGAGGGGTTGATGAATGAAGAGAATGAGAGGGAGAGAAGGTTGGATGATGTAGGGATAGCGAATCATGAAGTACAATGGATTAGCATGGAGGAAGTAAGGATAGCTATGAAGAGGATGAAGAATGGAAAAGCTGTTGGTCCAGATGACATACCTGTGGAAGCATGGAGGTGTTTAGGTGAAATGGCAGTGGAGTTTTTAACTAGATTGTTTAATGAGATCTTGGAAAGTGAGAGGATGCCTAAGGAATGGAGAAAAAGTGTTTTTGGTACCGATTTTTAAGAATAAGGGTGATGTGCAGAGCTGTAGTAACTACAGTGGGATTAAATTGATCAGTCACAGGATGAAGTTATGGGAAAGAGTAGTGGAAGCTAGGTTAAGAAGGGACGTGATGATTAGTGATCAGCAGTATGGTTTCATGCCAGGAAAGAGCACTACAGATGCGATGTTTGCTCTGAGAGTGTTGATGGAGAAGTACAGAGAATGTCAGAAGGAGTTGCATTGTGTTTTTTTAGACTTAGAGAAAGCATATGGCAGGGTGCCTAGAGAGGAGTTGTGGTATTGTAAGAGGAAGTCAGGAGTGTCAGAGAAGTATGTAAGAGTGGTACAGGATATGTACGAGGGTAGTGTGACAGCGGTGAGGTCTGTGGTGGGAGTGACAGATGCGTTTAAGGTGGAGGTGGGGTTACATCAAGGATCAGCTCTGAGCCCTTTCTTATTTGCAATGGTGATGGACAGGTTAACAGACGGGATCAGACAGGAGTTCCCGTGGACTATGATGTTTGCAGATGACATTATGATCTGTAGTGAGAGTAGGGAACAGTTGGAGGAGACCCTGGAGAGACGGAGATATACTTTAGAGAGAAGAGGAATGAAGGTCAGCAGGACTAAGACAGAATATATGTGTGTGAATGAGAGGGAGGACAGAGGAATGGTGAGGATGCAATGAGTAGAGGTGGCGAAGGTGGATGAGTTTTCAATACTTGGGGTCAATAGTTCAGAGTAATGGTGAATGTGGAAGAGAGGTGAAGAAGAGAGTACAGGTAGGATGGAGTGGGTGGAGAAGAGTGTCAGGAGTGATTTGTGACAGACGAGTACCTGTAAGAGTGAAAGGGAAGGTCTACAAGAGAGTAGTGAGACCAGCTATGTTATATGGGTTGGAGACAGTGGCATTGAGAAAAAGGCAGGAGTTTGAGCTGGATGTGGCAGAGTTAAAGATGTTAAGATTTGCACTGGGTGTGACGAGGTTGGACAGGATTAGGAATAAGTACATTAGAGGGTCAGCCCAGGTTGGAAGGTTTGGAGACAAAGCCAGAGAGGCAAGACTACGTTGGTTTGGACATGTGCTGAGGAGGGATGCTGAGTATATTAGGAAAAAGATGCTAAGGATGAAGCTACCAGGTAACATAAAAAGAGGAAGGCCTAAGATAAGGTTTATGGATGTGGTAAGGAGGACATGCAGGTGGTTGATGTGACATAGCAAGATGCAGAGGACAGGAAGAAATGGAAACAGGTGATCTGCTGTGGCGACCCCTAACGGGAACAGCTGAAAGAAGATGATGATGCCTAATTAACCAACAGTCATCAAGAAATCTTCTCCAGATATCTATCTCAGACAAAAAAATGTGAATTGTCATATATAAGCAAATCCTCTAAGTAGCCCATAAACAAATCGGCATATATGGGGGCAAAGGATGCCCCCATAGCCATTCCCCGAACCTGCCAATAACAGTCTCCTTGAAAATATATAACATTATTGGTTAACACATGTTCAACCATGCAAGATAACAATGTGTTGGAGCCTTGTGGATATATATCCACTTTCTCAATCCAATATTTGACAGCTTCTAAGCCAGCCCAGTGTGGGATACTCATATATAATGCTGTCACATCTAATGTGTATAGTAGCCAATGTGACTCCAACTGAGAATTTTCTATTATTCTAAGAAATTCAGTCGTATCCTGAAATCTTCATCTAACCACCTTTAACAATGGTTGCAGATGCTGAGTCAAGAAAACTGAAAACGGTTCAGTCAGGGATCCGATACCAGACACTATCGGCCTCCCTGGTGGCTTCACCAAATTTTTATTAATTTTGGGCAACAAATAGAGGATTTGTTTCTGAGGGTCATCAACCATTAACTGTTGTTTGATGTGTGATGAAATCACCCCCTCATCACATGTCAAGTCCAAAAATGAATCAATCTCTTTTTTAAAGCGAAAGGTGGGGTCAGTTGGCATAGACATATCATGTCTAGCATCTTTCAACTGCCTATATGCTTCTGATACATAATATTCAGTATAGGTTCATAGCTTGGTACTAGGCTATCCTAGCCATAACAATTCCCTGGATATTTCTTCCCACAATATTTACTTGCCTGAACCCCTGTCTAGCAGGGTGACTGATGTGAACCCCCCTATTGAGGAAAGCCTGTTGGCTGAAACCGGTCTGGGATGTACATTACTTTTTGAATAAAATACTTATGTATTTATTTTACTAGCCTTGTTTGGTGCTTTTCACTGTAATTGATGCTGGCGTTTTTGTCTACTTGAACATGTGTTAACCAAAAATGTTATATATTTTCAAGGAGACTGTTATTGGCAGGTTCAGGGAACGGCTATGGGGGCATCCTTTGCCCCCATATATGCTGATTTGTTTATGGGCTACTTAGAGGATTTGCTTATATATGACAATTCACATATTTTTTTTTTGTCTAAGATAGATATCTGGAGAAGATTTCTTGATGACTGTTGGTTAATTTGGCGTGGTGATGAAAAATATTTATTGGAGTTTGTTCAATACCTGAATGAAAATAAGTGGGGAATTGAATTCACTCAACATGGATATGCAACAGATACATTTTTTGGATGTAACAGTCACAAGAAATAATGACAATACATTGGCATCCAAGATATTTTGTAAATATCCACAACATAATAATTTGTTGTTTGCCAATAGTTTACATCCTTGTCATGTAATTGAAAATATAACAAGGTCTCAATTCTTACAGGTATAAAGAATTTGTTCTACTCCAGATAGTTATCAATATTTTGAGGATGATCTCACACAGAGATTTTTGGTTAGGGGATATCAACATAATAACATTAAGTCAGCCAAAAATGGGTGGTCAGTGGGGATAGGTCTGAAACATTGAAATATTATGGCAAAAGGGTTGGTGAAGAAAATATAATTAGGTTTGTAACCACGTATGGTAGGAATATTAATACTGTTAGGGACATCATTAATCAAAATTGGAATATTCTGTTAGCTAATAAAGAATTGTCTAGTTTGCTTACAGGGAAATGTCAGTTCTCATACAGAAGAGGGCGGACATTAGGCTCTTACTTTAACCACTACAAATGAGGTAATAGGGGTCAAGATACAGGACAACAGCTTACGGTGACTGGTGAAAGAGTAATGGGGTCATTCCCATGTGGGCATTGTTCGTTATGTAGACATATGTTGAAAATGAAACAATTTTCTAGTAGAAATACTAGTAGAGTAGATGACATCAGATTTTTTGCAAATTGTGGATCAGATTGGCTGGTGTACTTAGTGACATGTTCATGTACTGCCTTTTATGTAGGGCAGACTTCGAGCTCAATGCGTGTCTTTATGTCTCAACATCTTAGTGACATCTGGAACAAATGTGCATCAAATGCCTTATACAAACATATTCTAAAACACAGTAATGCAAAGTTTCATTTTATGATCATTGATAAAGTATGGGGGGACAAACAAATTGGGGTGGCATGTAATATTAAAAAAAATGAGAGGGGTTGAATCATCAAACTTGGGGGTTTGTTTTCTCCAGGGCTCAATGACCACCTGTAATATATGTGTGTAAATACAGTCCTAACAATTTAATGTTGTTGTTGCTTTAAATGTTGATGTATCATGATGTAATGGTAATTAATCATGGTATAAGTGACAGTGGTTTGTGCTTTTGTATGTATCACTGAAGAAGGCAAGGTTGCCGAAACTGGTCTGAATTTTATGGTGTTGCCACAATAAAAGAAGGTTGGATATGCTTGCATGGTGTTGGCTTTGCTTTTTTTGATTAATTTGGGATGTCACCATGGTGGTTTGTTTGTGAAGCTAGCTCTTGGCTTACATCTGGTAGATACAGCAGCCTCTATGCAGTCATTGGCATGGTTTTACAAGGTTTCTAAGAGCAATTCAGCATAGGTTTGTGTGTTCTTTGGGTTTGGAGGGGCATTGAAGTTTGACTAACCATTGCTTAATGACAGGTAATTTGCCTTGGAATAGTTCCCAACTGTTATTAATTTTAATGAGATTATGGAGTTGATTTTGATTGTGATGATGATAGCTTTATGACTAGATGTTACTAGAGAGGATGTGACACTGGGGCATGGATGAAGCATTATCCCATATTTGTGAGCATGAGGTCCAGTATATTGGAGCCTGTAGTGCATATATTCACCATTTTGGCAAGGATGTTTGTATTTCAAAGTCTAGAAATCTCTATGACTGTAGATTTGAGGCCGTGTTGTATTCCCAATCTACAGAGGGATTATTAAAGTCTCCTATGACTAAGGTGTTAGGTTGGATGGTAAGAGTCTCAAGTAGGTTTAAGTATGCATTGTAAGCTTCTTGGGACATGAAGGGTGACCTATAGCTGGCTGGGATATGGTACAGGACTTTGTCTATAGTGATCTGCATGTTGATGAACTCCAGTGAATTATCCTGTTTGACCACCCTAGAGGTATGCTTGTTATTGATGTATGTTGAGATACCTCCATTTAGTCCTTGTCTGTACAGCTACTGGTCTAAAAGTGTGGAATGCACTGAAACATTGCACTGCCAGGATAATCTCTGCCACTTTAAATAATGTCTCGGTAACTGCACATATATCTATATTCTTATGTGTGAGCAGGGCTTGGATGGAGTCTTGTTTTCTTTTTATTTAGGCTCCAGGCACTGAGCAGTAACCCATTAAGATTCTGTTGAGTTGATTTTGCTTGTCAGTAGGTTTGTCAACCTGGCATTGCCTAAAAAGGCACTATGGGGGTGGACAAAGCCTTAGTCAGTATTCCAAAGGCTAGGTGGAAAGGTATAGACCATCCTTGGCAAAGCAAAGTGGTCTATTGACCATGTACTCTCAAGCTGACAAATATCGATTCCCCCTTAGAATGACACCACAAAGACAGCCAGTTGTTGAAATCAATCAATTTTTTGCTCATTACCCTCAATGAAGGTAATATGCTGCTCAGTGCCAAACTCATACCATCATGGGACACATAGTCTGAAAGCTCCATAATGTATCTCTTTATATAGTCCAGGGAGGTACATATCAGGACGTTTACACCTACATGGACTATGATGGAATCATACTGGTACCTGTGGCATAATAACTTGAGTGCACACTTGATTTGGTGGATCCTGGCTACAGAAAAGCAAATAACATTTAACTTCTCCATGTTCAGCCTGGTTAGAGTGGCATCAATATATTTTACAATGGAGTCTCCTATGTGAGAGTCCTGGGAAGTGTGCTTGCTTCCCTTAAGGACTTACTCTTTGGGGCTCCACTTAGAGTGAGAGTATGTGTGGTGTTAGGTTTTGCTTTTTTTTGAGTGCTTCTGGGCTTGATGAAGCACAGCTGTGATAACGGGTGGTCTAGGTGATCTCTGATTTTTGGAAGACTGAAGTGCCTCGCCATATGTTAGTCTATGTGTGTATTGTGTGTTGTGTGAGGTGGGTGTTGTGTGTGTGGTTTTGACAATCTGATGTGAACATATATGCAAGAGTTTAGCTTCCAGTGTCATTGTGTAATTACACCCCTCATGTACTTTGTCTGATTCTTTAAGGATTAAGTAGTTGTCAGTAAACCTGAGACAATTGCTAAATTGCCTGAAGATGCTCTTATCCACCAAACTGGCAACAGATAAATTAGAAAATGGCATATTCTATACTGTCCAGTCCTGCGATATGTGCTCTAGAAGGGGGTAGTGTTTTGGGATTAGAAGGCTATTAAGGGTGCTTTGTGTATGCAGATTAATAAGTGTTGTTTATTTGGGCCGATTAAGCTAAACAGTACTAATTTCAACTAACATTAATGTTTACACAATATGGAATTTTATTAAATCTATAGGTATTGCCACTTGAGGCCCAACTAGCTGCTCTAAGCTTGCTGGAGCAAAAAGTATTGACACTTTATTTCTGTTTTACGGGTTACAGTTTTATGGACTGTTTTACAGAGAAAGTTGCTTTGTAGGTGTTTGCTATTGTGTAGAGTGCTGCTAACCCACTCAAACATGCAAAAATTCATAGCAGCACAGAAAAAAACAGAAAAGTAAAAAAATGAGCTCTCTGGCCAATAAAATGACTATGAGTCCTTTTGTACATTTCCCATCTCAGATAGACCAGGCAAACACCCCCTGCTACAAGATGAATAAACCCAATCTTCTTGATGTAAAAACACAGCAGAAGAGACCCACGAGTGCTGAAGGTAATTGCAAGACAGTAACAATGAGAAGAAGAGTGATTTTCTTTTTTTGTTTCTTTCTTTTTGTTTTGTTTTTTTTTTTTTGCTAAAAATTCAGTGAAATGCATACATTAAAGCAGGGAACAAAAGTGATCACTCAAAACAACTTAAGTGCAATTTAGCAAGCAAAGGTAGTTAACTTTGTCTGGATGACAATGAGTACAAGTAAAACACTTCTGGAATACAGGCTAGGACTTCAAGCTATGTCAAACTCCGGAAAAATGAGCAGGAAACAGTATGTATGAAAGGAGGTTTACTCAAGAGCAATACTTGTTTGTTGGGTAGGCACTCAGTATCATGGGTGTATGGAAAATAATGGGTAGGAAGAGTACATAAATAGCTTATACAACAGTCAATGACAATGAAAGATGGGAGGGAGGAACTTTGGTAGTCAGATAGTCATAAGGGGAGGAAGACAGAGACAAAACTGTATAAAATAAACAACAGCTGAAAGGTGGGAGGGTTGAGAAATGTTCAAGGAACAAGCAGGCTAGGTACAGAGACTACAATCAAATAAAGGCAATGGTGGACCTCTTTCAGAAACTTTAGCTTAATTTGTTAGTGAGGAATGGGACACAGAATGATAAGAAAAAATATAAAACACTGATGCGCAAACTGGAGCAGAGACAATTCTCTCACTATTGAACTTCTCCTACAGTTTAAAGTACTAGAGTTTATAGAAACTTACCAGTAACACTGTTTATGTAAAAAATGTAGTAATAAATAATTAAGACACAAATGTATTATTATGCAGTTCTACCACAACTGTGAATTAAATTGTAAGACTTTGGCCGAGCAGGGTATAAAATATAAACAGAAAGCTTTTGCAAGTAATTTTACTTGTGGAAATAGAAGTGCAGAATAATGCAGAAAGACAATTTTCCCACAACTGTTAATTAAATGCAAGAACAAACCAAATGTAATCAGATGGAACAAAGCAGAAAAGTACAAAGCAGTATTACCATACAGGTCACAAGTGCACTTAAATTTTTAAGCAGAATTGAAAGAATTTAAATAATTTAATTCTCTTTCCCTTTTTTTTTTTTTTTTTTTGAAATGCTAGTTACTCACATTTCCACACCTCTCCAATTCTTGGATACAAGGTTAGGTTTGGAGGCCCTTATATAATATGGCCTGCCATGTAGCAAGTAAGGTTTGGTTGGGTAGAAAACCAAGAAGAACCACTAACAAACTGAAAACAAAACCACAACAAAGAGATCTAGTTTCCAAAAAGAAAAATGAAAAAGCTGGATTTCTTAAAACCGTTTAATAATCCTCTGAAAACAAACACAAAAAAACAAATGATAAGCAGTTTCATCCTGTTAAGATCACAGGACTTCTTCAGATGGATAACAATCAGGAACTTTCTATTAAAATATCAACAAGTGTGAGTCAAGTGATCTTAAAAAGGTAGTATTAACATTTGAAGTACCAGGCACTAAATAAAAAGACCTTAGAAAGTTTAAGAATTTAATTATAAATTATTAATTAAATAGCCTGCCAGAAAAAACTGTTTCCAACCCTTTACTACATTACTTAAGCTTAGGCTATCTACATTTTAAAACACTTGAGATGGAAGTTATATCATTAAGTGCTGGCCAACACTTTGCATTCAAAGCCAGCTGCCAATATAATTCCCTGACTTCCAAAAGGAGGTGCTACAGACCACCCTAGGATTATTAACCACTTCTTCAATCACAAAAAATTTGAAAGAGTGGTCCAAAAATTCAGATAAATGCTTAGCCAAGGTGTTGGTATACTTTTTACTGCAAAATTCATACAGATGTTCACACATTCATTCTTTTAACATTCTTTCAGTCTTTCTGATATATAAACAAGAGCAGACTTGGCATAATGCAGCATAAACTACCCCACTAGTACAGCAGTCAAGTTTCCCTTTAATTAAATAAGTTCTCCCTCTAATCTTAAAAGAGTTACCAGTATGTATCCATTTGCAAAATTTATATTTACCACACCTTTTCATGTATTTGGCCTCATGTTACTTTCCTGTCGTATACAGACTCTTTCTAAAACGTTCTCAACTTTTTAGATTTGAAAAATTCTCTGAACCACGTAGCCTAGTTATCATCCATCTATCTATGTATCTATCTACTATTAGTTGATCTACCTAGTTATAAAACCAGATGAATTCTAAAAAAGAAATACTTCTGGCAAAGCTCTGCATGGAAAGTTTGGATATTACTGTGCACTAATAATTCCAGAGGAAGTGTTTTATGTGAGGTATAAAAATGAAGACATATTCCATTATGCATAAAATTAATGTTTCCATAAATCTTCTGATGGTAACATGGCCTTAATAAGACAGAAGTAAAAATTCTCAGACTTCTAAATTGATAGCTGTAACCCAACAACCTCTACATTTAAGAGAGACAATATGTTTCCTTTTCTGTCATTAACAACCTTGTTGGCAAATATGTTAATGGTTAGGAGATGACACTACCTGCTTCATGTCCTCCGGTGAGGAGCACCTATACAGGCATTGCATGTGGCTGTGGTTAAACTAGATGTCTGACCCAGATATTTTCAACAAGTACTGAATGGATAGTGACCTGGTGCTGGCTACATATGATCTGTGTGCATGACATCAGTCCACTTAGCCAGTAAGAAAACCACATCTTACCAGTGGACAAGGTTATGAGTGACTGATGGTCTTTATCCAGTAGCCAAAGGTTTGAGTCCCTTGTTCTCCATTTACTTACTTTGCTCTTGTTTTCTCTGTCTAATGCTGAGAACGCATGCATCAAGAACATTCCAAATCTACATTAGAGAGGTATGCCAGACAACTGCCTCTTGCATTTTGACCACATTTCTTTTCATGTGTCATTAGATTAGGATCTGCATTAAGTTCTTTTGCAGTACAGCCATGAAACAGTTGTGTGATGTAGCATATCATTCACTTCATAATAGGGCAACTGACTGTATTCTCATTACTTTATAAAACACATCTAGAGATGGCTGACAGCAGTATGATAAAAAGAACAGCTGACATTTCAGTCAACTGTCCATCCATTTGTTCAGCACATAGACAAATACTAGAAATCATTATTCTCTGATTAACCATCTCCATGGTATTGAGGGATAAAGCCCTGACTATGCCGTGGGTAAACTAATTTCAATTAGTATCTCAGGTGCTTGGAAGAGCTGACTCACTCATCCTGGGGGAAGGAAAGTGGTTTAGCTCATGACATAGGATAATACCTAGTGGGAACACTCTTTGTTATACAGCGGAAACTGAGTCAGCCAACTCTGCACAGTAGCTGTGCTTAGCATCAGTAAACCAAGTGGAATTCCAGCATGGACAGGCATATTTTACCCTTAAGTAAATTAAATACTGAGCTAAGCAGAGCTCCTTAAGGAGAAAATGGGTGCTCCCAATAGGGAAAGAGAGCAGGTCAGTCCTCAGGACTAGCAGACTGTCCTGCACCCTACCATCTGATTCTCAAGGGATTGGAGAGCTTCTGGGACTCCCAAGCAAGAGGTCAACTAGATGTTAGCAGTGTAGCTATCTGGCAATATCCTGGAGGAGGAAAAAGAAATCACCATTCCCTGACAGAATTCATAATCCCTTTATCTGCAGCGCTTGTCTACTAGTGCACAGTTTCATAATGAAAAACATCCCAGAAGGACAACTAGAGGTTGAGTTCAATCACAGTGTAAATGATGTCATGGAAATGTAAGCTATAAATAAAGAGTCCCACACATCTTACTGTAACAGTATTGAGAGAGGTTACTCTTTAAGGTCTCACTAATGACACCAGTATACCATATGCAATCTTCTCCAGAGGAACCCCACAAACAGGCACACAGCTTGAGCAGGAATCCAGCTGATTGCTTTGGCTGTTGATATCCTGATTTAGTTTCCAAGGAAATCTGATGGTACCTTAGAAAACATCTCTGACTGTCACAGTATGTACAGTCCTACACACTATGACCACACCAAAGCATGATGGTCTTCCATGTTATAATGTAAGAAGCTTACACCAAGAATCACACAACAGAAGTGGAACAACAGAAAAAAATTTAAGTAAATAGTCCTAAGTAGACTTGATAAGTCAGGGATAGGATTATGAATAGTATTATTAATATTATAGGGTAGGACTGTGTGAGAAATATGAATAGGTTGCTCGGGCATGCCCTCTGCTGAAAGCATGTCCTGCTTTTATGTATTAGTTCCATGTACTTCTGAGCATTAGTTCTAAGGTTTCTGAAATAAATGAAGAAAGTTTGTGGTTACCCTTATCACGGGTGGCAATTTTCAGTTCATGCTTACATTTAGATGATATGATCTAGCTTTTGAGCTCTTTCTTGATCTTTTTGAGTTCTTGCTAGATTTTTGAGTATTACATTGACGTATATGATTTATGAGTTTCTTCCTCTTATTGCATACTTATACTAGGGTTCCACCTATGGGATTTATTCCTGAACTTAGCACTATTTTTCTGTTTTATGCAGACCAAAAACTTATCTGAAATCAGCCAGTGCTGGTTGGTGATTTGTGCACCTGCTTGGTAAAAGAAGATTGATTGATTTATATTTTATGTTTTACTTCGGATGTTCACTGCCTGTAGAAAGAAATGGATATATTATATACAGGAAGTTTTATTTTGAGTTATATTTTATTTTTAACCTGTGATTATTTTAGAACAAAGAGACAGAGTACAGATAAGCTAACTCTAGCCATCCCAAGGGGTTTAGTCAGCTATTAATTCACACAGACTGTAGAACAGACACTACAGAACTTATATGAAACCATCCTGTGCTGGATTGAAGTCTATTGTGCAACTGCCTGGCAAGAAAAAAGATTTATTTTGATTTATATGTTATTTTATTTTTTTACCCTTGATTTTTACTGTTATAACAAAGTGCGATTACATCAGATAGTGAGCAGAAGCTACAGCGTGCATTCCAGCATGATGTAAACAACATCCAGCAAGTTAGTGTAAACGACATGCAGCATGTTAATGTGACTGGTACAACTGGTGCAGTAGGTCAGAGTAATGACTTTATAAATTACTTCCCCCTGTGCAAGGTTAGCTCAATGTATTTAATTAAGTCAGATGCCTCATACAGTTTGACTTAAATTACTCAATTGCTTTGAATTCTGTAGTCATAGATTTTATTTATTCTTTTATTTTGTAATTTAATAATTTGTGGCTGAAAATAAATTCCTTAAATCTGATGCCAATAATAAGTTGCTGAAGCACAAGTATCTTGCCCAGTGAACTAAATACTAAGCATGTATAGAGTTCACATCTGATAACTTTGGAGGCCTGTGTTCCTCATGTCAAAAGTTGGATGATTTGATTACTATTTGTAGTAGGAAATCTAGATTTGTGCAATAGGCACAGCTTAGAAATCTGCTGTTACCTATATTAATGACTGGGGTGATTAAATGGGCAATATTAGGCAAAATGAAAATAAAACACATTTAGGAAAGAAGTGTCCACGTTCAGTAAAGATCATTCAAACCACTATTAAGCAGACACAATCAGTGACATCTTTGGAATTCAGAATACAAGTATCCAGCAATCTGAGGATTCAGAACATGTAGAATAAAATAAAAAAATAAATAGAACGTAAGAAAGAAGATCACAACAAATAACTGGAAGGAAAAGGAACTGATGTTATTAAGGTAAAGAATATGTACTAAAAAGGCAATACTTTGTTATGTAATACACAGGTTGCAGGGAATGATTAATATTGTTCAATCCTAATACATTCAGTCTACAGAAAATGACATAACTTTTCTAACAGAGAATTAAAAAAAGGCAAGGGACAGGCTAAAAGGAAGAACTCAAAACTGAACTTGGAAGGATTAAGGAGCATTACTGCAAGAGAGAAGAAGAGAAAGACTGAATTTCACAGTACGGCTCAAGCTGTGGAAGATTCTTCAGATCTAGACAGAAATGATATAACAGTAGCTGGAGATTCAGTTATCAAAGGAACTGATACTTACAATTGCAGGGAGGACTATGAACATCGAATGGTGTTATACTTTCCAGTAGCAATATTGCAAGGAAGTATGCAGCTGTTTTTCATTCATGTTGCTACAAATGATCTCATCTTCAAGGACTTTCAATTAGGAGGGAGCCTGCAGCCTTCTTAGAGAGCATAGTACAGGTATCTTAGTACAGGTGCTAGGGTATATTTTTCACACATCACATATAGAAGGGAGAGTCAGTTCAGTGTAAATGAAACAATTTTTTATATAAATAACTAGATGAAAAAATGGCCCATTTTAAAAAGTTGAAATATGTAAAGCATCCAAGCCTAACTTTAGGCTCATGTGTATTTAGACAGGACTGAATGTACTTCTCAAAACAAGGGTAGAGAATTTTTGCAGCAAATATATTGCAATATTTGACTAATGTAAGACAGGATTTTGACAGGTCAGTAATTCAACGGTTCTGTTCACTGACAGCAACATTTACTGTTGAATATAAACTCCTAAGCAACTCGCTGGATAACCAGCTAGATAGCCAGCTGACTCATAGACAGGACCTAGGAAGTTAAGGTTAGAGAGACCACTTCCACAAAGAGGCTAGTCACCAGTGAAGTCCCCAGGGTTCTATGCTGGGTACACACTTCTTTGGCATCTATTTTTCACAAGTCAGAGCCATTGTCAATGGCCTCTGATTAACCAAATTTGCAGACGATTGCAAGATATGGGCAATCATAGAAATTTGCAAGATGCTAACATCTTACCAGAAAGTCTAACACCAACAAGTGACTGGTGCCAAAGCTGTGGCTTAATATGCAGTGCCAGGAAATGCATAATAGTACCTTTTGGGAAGTCAGCTACCCAGCAAAATTACCTCATTGATAAAATACCCCTGAATGCAGACATGGTAGTCAAGGACTTGGGGACACATGTAAATAGTTACCTGGCTTTTGACCAACATGTGTCTAAGAAAGTAAGAAAATCATTCTATGTCACTTGACTTATAAGTAAGAGCATGGCATTGAGGTCCACAGAATACATTGTACTATTGAACTTAACCCTCATCAGACCCATCGTGGAGTATAATGCTTCCTTTGGTATGTATCTGACCAAGCACATACAACACCTGGAATGTCCACAATGGTTTCTCACAAAAATAATACAGGCATAAAGGCAATGTCCTCTGCAGATTGGCACAAATCCCTGTTTAGATACTCTGTTTCCTAAATACTGCTGAGATGTGATATATGCCTGCCATACAAGGCACCCTTGGATCCCACTCTGATGGATCTTTTGCATATTTACAAAATAAACAGCACCAGAGCTACAAAATCTAAGGATTTAAACTTTGCTTGTGACTTAAATAAGACATGTTAGTGGAACATGTATGTATCTCAGAGATTCTACATTCTTTGGAATAGGCTTCCATCAATGTGAAGAAGAGCCCTTCCCTAACCTAAATGAAGTGCAACCTAGACTAGTGGATGGGAAATCAGAAATTCACCCCCCTGGGGGGTGTGGCTAGGATGCTGAAATGATAGCTGCACTTAATTTCAGCTCTCTTACCTCAATACAATTTCTGACAGGAATTTTACAAAATAATATTTAATTTGAAGAAATTTTTATTACTAACTTATTTCTAATAACTCTGAGCATCTATAAGAAAAATTTTATTGTCAGAACTTGAATAATTCCTGTCAAATTAATTACTGGAAAATCAGCACCAATATCAGCTTTACAGCATGAGTCATCTAAGGAATACAGCACAAGACTCTTCTTTCAAAAAAGACCTGCAGTCTCTCATTACAAATATACAGGAACTTACAATAAAAATCGACAAGATGGACAATAAAATAGATACTTTTAAAGAAAAGTGCTCACAACAACTGGAACAGCTTCAAGAAATGTTTACACAGCAGAAAGGACAGATATCACTTATTGAACAGTCATTAAGTGACATTGACACTAGAGTCCAAATAGAGGAACAACAAACTGAATTCTTACTTCAACAGAATACATATTTACTAGAAAAGCTTGATGATATGGAAAATCGAACAAGAAGAAATAATATTAGAATATATGGTCTACCAGAAAAATCTGAAGGGACAATATGATAAACTTTCTTACCACCTGGATACCAGATGTAACAAAAATACCTGAAGCTCTTTCATATGGTATAGAACGGCGATAGATCACTAGCAGCTTCTGGAAATGCTTCTTCTCCGGTAAGAACAAGCCGAGATCTATAATTGTGAGACTTTTTCTACACAAGATAAAGATCTTATATTAAGAAATGCTTGGGCAAATTCTCCCATCAAATACAATGATTCATTAATAAGATTTGACAATGATTATTCTACAAAGGTGGTTTCAAAAAGAAAAGAATTTCTACCAATAAAAAACCTTGAAGAAAAAGCAACTGAAAGTCCATCTTTTATTCCCAGCAAGATTGAAAGTTTTTCTACCAAATGGAATAAAAATCTTTGAAACAGTAGATTCAGCAATAAAATACCTTACCAACAACAACATCCTAACACATGAAGAATCTATGGACTGGACAATAAGTACAATCAAGAGAAATGCTGAAGTAAATAATTGGAAAACTGTTGAGCAAAGGAAAAAAAAACTAAAGGACAAATAATCTTACATATGTTATATTCTGTAAAAATCTAAATAATAATACTAACAACAAAAGAAAAGTTCCTACTGTCTTCAAGTTACACCAAAACAGGTACTGTTTTCAATAATATTTTAAATGTCAAAATTAGCATAAATGTAAATACATTTATCTCAAATCACATCAATATACTAAGCATAATTTAAACATTACTCTATTTTTCATTATTATCCATCTGTTATTTTCATATTCTTAATCAGAGTAATCAATGCATAATAATGTTCCCAAAATAGTTATTTATTTATTTACTTCCTCTCTTTGTGTTTTGTTGTTTTAATTTTTTCTCTTCTTTTTATAAAATCTTCATTAACTTATACTATTTTAATCAGTATATGGTTATATTGCTTAATAGGTATAATAGTGACTGCTATATAACTTATTATCAGTTACATCCCTGGCAGCATTACTTTTTATAAATTAAAAGTGTCCCTGTTTGGATAAATGCTAATGCTGGGCAGAAATGTGTTGCTTTTGAAATGAAGTATTTCAGTTAGGATGTATCATAAGACTACTTTAAATAAGCTTAAAAGATGTTCTGCCTTTGACCCATATGCACATACTGATATAATCCAGTGAAAAAATATGTCTTAAGTGATATTTTGAGGCTATAAGTCAGGTGTGTTGTGGCTCCGGACATCCGGAGTTGAAAGATGCTTGTGACTAGCTTAGATATCCTGTTGTCTTTTATTTTGTAGAGAAATAAGGCATAGCATGTTTAAAATGCAAAGTTTGATAGTTGTGAACACTACTTCGCAAACTAGAGTGCTCGCGTGCACACTACATGACTTTGTCACCAAGTAAGAGAAGGGAAAAGAAAAAAGAAAAAACACATACCTTTTCCCGCTTGGTTCTCGAGACAATTTAACAGCCACAAACATCACTAGAAACTTGAGTTACTTATTGCTTGTCGCATTTACTTGTGTACGTCATCCCCTGACTCTTTATAATTGACATCTAGTCAGAAAATAAACTAGGTTCACATTTAAAGATACAGAAACCTAAATCCCTTCTAAGGAAACGTAAATAATATAAAAGGTTCATATAAATATACACAGATATATAATTTTGAAGCACTTTCAGTTTATGGATACTGATGTCTTTTAGCACCTTGATAGATAAGGACATATATCTGATTGTCTTTCTGTCAGTTTAGATTTCCAGTCATTTTAGCTATCCCTTACTATGTTTTATACAGCAGAGTTTAAAGAGCGGTAATTAATCATCAGAAAATAAAATCACTGCTGTTTTACAAATTCTCTAAAGAAACTAGTAAATGTCAAGCAACTGACAGGTTTATTTTAAGGAAAATTGCCATTTCCCACACTGGTGCTCCTACAAAATACTAATAATGTCCTGCTACAAAAATATGCCCTCAAGTGGACAAATGGGATGCAGCAAGAAGATTAAATGTACATTTAGCAAATCAGTATAATATACTAGATAGAGAAAGTAAAAACAATAATTATATAAACAAATATAATAAGTAACATAACAACAGTGGATTTAACCCAATGTGTCAATTATACAATATTTATATCCCATATAGCTTTGAACTTTGTCGAAGCATCTGTGTTCTACACACATATTGTATTAAATCTAATTTGAGTAGAAGAGGGAGAGGTTTAGCCCACACCCTAATTTATTACTAAGTTACCATGCATTATGAACATACATTTTGGCAGGTACTCAATGAGCTATTCATCCTTAGATGGCTCATGCTGTTCCCGTTTGCTCATCTGAATAATGACTGTGGCTGTACTCTTCTTATTATATTACCTGGCTGTGGCTTCACCCTTCTTATAATACTACCTGGCTTTTTACATTATCAAGAATGACACAATACTAGTGTATGTGGGTATATCATGTTACTGTTAGTGTTAACAAAAATGCTTGACAATGCAATTGTAATTCTTAAACCTTTCTGCAGACAAATGTATTGTCTAGCAGTTGAGTGCCTGATTGTTCCTAATTAGCAGACCTGTATTTTCATGTTCCAATATGACTACATGAAAAGATGCCAATATTAGTCTGCAAGTTTAGTAAGCCGTAAATTCATTGGGGATTAATTAGAGGGGACACTTATGTTATAGCTAAAGCATTTGACATTTGATAAATGTATCCTCTCAATGATGCATTCTATCTAGTCATTAACTATAAAACAACTTTTCTGAGAAATGTTGTTGTAATGCCAGTTAATGATTTGAATTAAATATTTCTATATACAGTCATAAAGCAATTACCAGGATAAATAATACTCTTGCAGTGCATGGATCACCATAGCTATCCTCTGATGTTAGAGGAAAAACAAGCTTCTTAAACACCTTTTTGACATAATAAAGGTGTTACCCCATAGTTTAAATACATTTTATCTATTTACTGCAAAATGGGTTAGGAATTTTAACCTGTAACATTTTCATACATAATAGTTTAAATCTTAGCAGCTTCCATTATTTTGATATGTTCTCCAGTATACTTTTATTCAGTCATAAGATTAAATTACTGGTGTTAAGTAAGTCAAAATTATATCTCCAGCACTTATTGTCAGCAGATAAACTCACTGGTTAAGTGTCAGTCTAAGCTGTAACAGTTAATATGTGATATACATAGATGTTTGCTTTAAAAATGTGGTCAAGTGCACTGCAGTTTTACCTCTGTACTGTGTCAGTTTTGATTATACAAAGTCCCACTGAAAGTTGATAGAAGTGTTAACAACAAAACACTCAATCAAGTAGCAACATTATAAGTAGTCTCTTGGATAAGGGAGATGTCTAAATTGTGATCTTGTTGTCTCCAGCCATGGGAATTATCTTTGAAAAGCTGAAAAATGCAATCAGAGGAACATATTTAATGTCTACTAAAGAAATATTAATATACTTGTACATTGTATTGCATTTCAGTTTATGTTAAACATGAAATATGATGTGATTTCAGAACTATTCATGTTTTTATTTCAGTATGACTTTGCAAATATTAATTTAAATACTGGTTTTGGACTTGAGTAGTCTAAAACAATTGCACAACAATGGTATTGTATTATACAGTAATGTCAGTAAATAGTTTTCAACAGATGTATGAAATATACAGTTATAGATTTTAACATGATGTTTATTAATACCCTAAATTATTTTGAAATGATACTACCTTAATCAAAATATTTGTACCTTTTTGAAACCTGATTAGAAATAAGTATTAATGAATTACAATAAGATGAGTAAAGAATATATGTATATATTTTAGCTGATTAGATTATCTTAATATATTATTCAATTATCTTTATTTAAAAACTAAGAGGATAAGAGAAACTGATCCAAATATTATTTGTGAGGGTAGAAAATTTGTTTGGTTAGATTCACTAACCAAACAAAGAGGTATATTACCTCATAGTGATAGGGAATGTTTTTTAAGGTTAAGAATTACAAGTTTGGAAGTTCTTTGTTTTTTTTTTTTTTTTTTATTCTATCACTTTGGTGTCGCTCAGAAACATGCAAAAATCATACAAGAAAAACTTTTGAATTCTGTATTCAAGATGGAACTAAGAATAAACAATATTTACATAAACTCACACATAAAATAAACTCAAAACTAGGAAATGAAATGTTTATCCATAAATGTTAATGGTCTAAATAATAGTAATAAAAGGAGAAGCCTATTCAAGTACATAAACTTACATAAACCACAAATAGTCTTTTTACAAGAGACACACTTATTAGATAAAGATATAAACAACTTAAATATTAATAATTACACAGTACTAATAAACTCTCAATACAAAACAAAAAAAAGAGGAGTAGGTATACTACTTGCAACTCAACTATAACACCTAAAATAATCACTACTCATCAAGATACATCAGGTATGTTTTGTCTAGTTTCAATAGAGTTAAATAAGAGAATCTATACATTAGTAAATCTATATTGGATCCCAGGACTAGGATTAAAAACAGTTAAACAGCATTTTGAAGAGATAATTCATTTAACTAAGGGAAGCCTGATATTGGCAGGAGACTTCAACTGTATAATGAATGAAAAAGATACAGATTCTTAATCCAAAAGAAGAAAACAACTGATCTCTAAAGCACTATCAAAATGTATACATACATTGTATTTAAAGGATATAAATGAATTTGCAGAACCAGACTCACTAATCTTCACATTTTATTCTCATAGATATAAAACTAACTCTAGAATTGATAGAATATATGTTGACAATGACCTAATAACAAAATTGACAAAGTCAAAATCATAAATTGTCCCTTATCTGATCATAATGCCATAGTCTTTGAGATAGAGCTTACACCATTTTATGCAAATCCCATTACTAGGATACCTTCCTATATCACAAAATTGATAGATTTCAAAGAATTTTATGAAGAAACAATCAAAAACTTTCTAGAAATAAATTACACAGAAGATATTTCAGAAATATATGTCTGGGATTCATTAAAAGCAGTTACATATGGGAAGATATTATCCTGGTACATAAATAAAAGGAAGTTATGGAATAAAGATATGCTAGACTTACAAAACAAAGCAGATAAATTGAAACTGGAAATACAAAAGGGTAATACTACTCAAGTTCAAGAACTTACACAAATCAATAAGAAGTATACAGAATTGCTACATCATAAGATTATGATTAACTTAGAAAAGATAAAAATAAACTCATACTCTACTAATTCAGCACACCTGAGATACTTAACTAATAAAACAAAAAAAATAATTAAATCTAAGCAAATAAAAGAAATATTTATTCCTAATACTAACAAAAGAGTTACGGAACTAAATGATATTTTAGAAGCATTCAGACTCCAATTTAACATTGATAATTCCATAAATACTCAAGATACACCTACTAAGGATATAAAAAATACTTAGAAAACAATATTCATATTAAATTAACACAAGAACAAATAGACATTATAAACAAACCAATCAATATGACAGAATTAAAATCACAAATTAAAAAGCTCAAGATAAATAAAGCTCCTGGCCCAGACAATATGCTACCAGAAATGTATAAATTAATACCCAATCAAGCCATATCTTTATTATTAAAAGTATATGATATAGCCAATAAAGATTTCAATATACCACCCTCTTGGAAATATTCATTGATATCCCCAATTATCAAACCAGATAAAGATGAGAAGCAGTGTTCCTCATATAGGCCAATATCATTACTCAATATAGACTATAAGATGTTTATGGCTATATACGCAGATAGGATCAAACACTTTCTTCCTTTCTTAATTCACAAAGATCAAACAGGTTTTATTAAAGGAAGAAATACTTCAGATAATATTAAAAGAATACTAACATTAATAGATTATAGCAAACATAAAGTCCTAGATTTAAATGTAATCTCATTAGATATTAATAAAGCTTTTGATTTGGTTAACTGGAACTTTCTTTCACTAGTTTTAAAAGAATATAACTTTCCTTCTAATTTTAATAATCTTATCCAAATACTATATGAAAAATCTACTGCATATGCTAAACTGGGATCATATAGATCAGGCCCTATAACAATCAAAAGGGAACTAAACAAGGTTGCCCTTTATCACCATTGTTATTTGCATTACTCATAGAACCCTTTGCAAATCAAATCAGATCAAACAATAACATAAAGGGCATTTGTATTAATAAAATGTTAAACCTTAAAATCCAACTCTTTGCTGATGACATACTATTAACTCTCTCAGATGCAAATGAGTCTTTGAATGCTCTATTTAACTCCATGAATAAATTTCAAAATATTTCAGGCTTAAAATTTAATGAAAACAAAACTAAAATTATGCCCTGTAATTGTAAAAAAAAAATAATAATATAAACAAAAGATTTTCCAAATATATAGTAACAGAAAGTAAATTATTATATTTGGGAATAAATCTACTCAATGAATTAACAGATTCTCTAATATTTAACTATAATAAAGTACTAGACAAAATAGAACAAACAATTGGTTACTGGAATAAATATATCTTTTCAACAACAGACAGATTATATCTTATTAAAATAATCATATTTCCCAAAATATTATACTTAATACAAAATTTTTCATTGCCACCTCCCAAATATATTTTTCAAAGATACAATAAACTAATTTTAAATTTTCTATGGTTTCCAAATAAACCCCGTATAGCCTTAAATAAACATTTGCCAGATTGGGAAGATGGTGGAATTAATTTACGGATATTGATTTATATATTACCTCATCTGTTATTAAAAACATAACACTATGGTTAAATAATTCATACACACCTATATGGAAACAAGTCCATGAGCAGATTTACATAGAAATCAATTATAATCACATACAAGACAACTTAACAGTAATACCATCACCCCTTATATGGATGTTAAAAGATTATTTTTTAGGGAAAGGGAATAATATTAAAAAATTGCCATCAAACTATGTAAGCTCTACACTTTCAGTGGTCAAAACGTATATAAACAAAATACCAAATATTAATTCTTGGATTTTTCTTATTTTCCCTATAGCTTTTACACCAAATATTCTAGATACATTCCAAATATCTAAAATAAATATACTTAAAGAATAAACATTACTCTTTTGGCATCAACTTATAGAGAAAGGGAACATTCTAACAAAGGAACAGATAATTTATAATTATAATATAAATAAAGACAATTGGCTATTTTTACAAAATCTAAGGCATTTTCTTATAAATAAAATAGAACAAATGCAACCTTCAGTTAGACATGAAGCTCCAAAACTCATTGAATACCTTATTCTTATCACAAAACAGCCTTATCAGGGTACAGGTTATTTGTCTAATATCTATAAAATTGTTAAAAAAACAAAAAGCTATCATGAAAAATCATACTGGGATTATTATACTTTAATAAACAACCATCCTCCAGTTGAAGAAGAAAAAAGTAATATTCTAAAATCTTCCAAATTTTCTACATTATCAAAATATTGGCAATTATTCACTTGGAGATATCTACACAGAAATTTCTATACACCACATAGGTTAGCCACAATGTATTCTATTGAAGATCAATGTTGGAGATGCCATACCAAGATAAAAGCAGATTGGCAGCATGTTTTTTATGAATGTATATGTCTCAATATGTACTGGAAATCCATTAACTATTTTTTTCAGACTGTTTATAATGATAATTTTCAATTAACAAAGTCTTTAATTTTATTCAACTCTCCTATTCCAAACTGTGTACCAAAAAAAGACACTAAAATCCTATGGTCACTATTGGCAATTTCACGTAAAATCATAACTATACACTGGAAAAATTAGGCTTTGCCTACGTTCAAGGAATTTGAGACTTTAACAACAACAGTTGCTCGCATGGAAATATTAACAGTGAAGAACAGAACTAAAAGATCTATGTCTTACTATTACTCTTGGATGAAAGTACTGGAAATACTCAAAAAGATTGAAGAAGATATATCATCTTATGTTTCTAACTATATTATATAGAATTTCAATGTTATTTGCATAGACACCAATGTAAATAGTTATATAATGGTTTGAAGTTAGTAATGTTTTAGAATTGTAAATATGTTATTTATCTTTATTTCATGTAATGTTTAAGACATCTTATTTGAAATAATAAAAAAAAAATATTTAGTGAAAAAAAAGAAATTCACCCTGGTCTGACACCTATGTCTCTGATCATGGACAGAAGCAGCTAGGCACAATATTTGTGGAATACATTTGGCTTGCATGGTTAAGCTTATAAAGGACCCAGTGGTCATTAGCCTAATATCACCTTTCCAGCTATAAATCTATGTATCCATGTTGGTTGTGAATGCAATGGGCATTAGAAATATTTTTTTTAATTTGTTACATCACCACAAGATTGATGTTATTGTTTGTAAAACATGGTTAAGAAACAGTGACCAGAAATGAGTATTATTAGGGAATAAATTGTTTTACTATAGCAGTAATTTTAACAAAAATCAGGTGGAAGTGGTACGATAGGGATTAAAGATTACAATACTTGTGATTATTATGTGTTCACTTATAGCACCACTAAAGTAGACTGTGTAATTATGACAATAAAGACAACCCTGTGACAGATAACAATTGTTTGAGAGTATAAACCACCAAAGTTGTGCTGATAACCAAAGGAATTCATACATGTCTTGGATGAAACACTAGAGGGAGAAATAATAATCAGTGGGGACTTAAATTTACCAGAAACATTTAAAACATGCAACACATTTAAAAAACAACTTGCCTGAAAAGGCATTAAGGGGAAAGAAAAAGTCCATGCCCATATACAGAAGCCATGAGGACAGATGTGCAAGCCATGCCTAACAAAGCAGTTTGAGTTGTTAGTCATCTTCTCCCAAGATGATATATATTGTCCTCTCACTTGAATGACAGCAATAGCTACGATTATGATTAAAGCCAATTATCTTTTGATTGTATTGTGGTATCATTTTGGCAGTTGTAGGATACTGCTCAGCTGTCTCATTGTCTCTTTCTGAGGTCGTATAAATCAAATACATAGATTCTAATCTAAAGTAGACCCTGTTTATGTAGCATTACATTATGAAGCTGCCATTCTTTTTCACATGGCCTATTTTCATTTCATCCTAAGTGATTATAAAGTTGGCTGCTCTGCTTGTCTGAATAGTTTCCCATTTGGAGTAATGGCATGCTTGCCAAACTTATAAGTGTTGTCCATTATAATTAGGTATTAAAATGTCAGTTCACTAAAGTAAATAATCCCCGTGGTTTGCTCGGGCAGTCATTGTGGTAGTTGTGTGCAGTACACCTTTCAATGGGAAGCAGAAATGATAAAACTTAACAGCATTCCTGCTGAAAGGCCATCGTCTTCATGCAATGGTGTGCTTGTTTAGTCTCTTGCAATTCTTACACCTCCTTTTGTAGCCTAACTGCCAAGTCATAGTTCAGTCAGTATCTCCCATACTCTCATAATTAATAACCTGAGAGGCACAACTTTATTCTTCAACAGCAACTTCTAAAGACACGTTTGAGAATTTGGATGTGTATCATTATAAATAGAAAGAATAGCAGTCTAAAGCATTTTGCATGGGTATATGCACATGCACAGTGTGTGTGTGTGTGTGTGTTTTGTGTGTGTGTGTGTGTGTGTGTGTGTGTGTGTGTGTGTGTGTGTGTGTGTGTGTGTGTGTGTGTGTGTGTATGTGTGTGTGTATGTGTGTGTGTGTCTGTATGCTCGCATTTGTATTCAGATATAGAAAACAGAAGATCTGATCACAGGACTGAGTGAGGTTCCATATCAAATGCATCCTGCTGAGGTCAGTCAAATACCTAGAATGAGGGGTGAATATGATCTGATGAAGATGTTAATTTTCTTAAAAACTGACTTCTTTTAAGTAAGAAGTTATACCTTTAAAAACACTCTGAGCTCAGTAGTAGTGGCTCTTGTAATCCTTATGTGATCCAAGACAGAGACATGGACATGTGTTAATAACTGATATTAAAATGAAGATGATGACCAATCAGCTATTATGAAATAGGTTTTAAAGCTGCATTAGTGTGTTTTATGACTCATTTCTTTTGCTATACAAAAAAAAAATGCATATTAAAAATCCTCATTAGCAGAATAAACAGATACGAATAGTGGTAAATTATTACTAGGAGAAAATCTGTGTCTAGGATGCATGGAGTAAAGATGCTACACAGAGTAATATTGCTCTGAGTAATATGCCAAAACATTCCACATTTTGAAGCTGAAAGCTTTAGACTATGAAAATAAAGCCTGAAGCTCAGTTTTGGATTACAGTCATGGAATCCTCTGGATATGAACAGCAGGCTGATTTAATGAGTCCAATAGAAAGTATTCTAAAATAGCTGAAAAAATGGTCAGTTACATACTAGATAATCAACTTAATAAGGAAATATCATGAAATGCATACGTCCTTGGCTAATGTTTAGGAAATAAATGTTACTTTCCCATGACATCTTTACAAATAAACAAGGTAACATTTTCCTTTGGGTCAGTGGGCAGTGGGAACCAATTAAATCCTGCACGAATACTTATTTTCCTCTCGGCATGACTCTAATGTTAATAAGTAGTCAGTGCTGTCTATTTATTTAGCTGAGAAAGCTACACATTTTATCCAGAAATGCTGCTTTACACTGCAAAGCTTTATGTTCCTGTATCTTTATAAACACGGTAAGATTCAAGTGTTTATCTACACTCTAATATTTGCTTGCTTCTAGGTAAGCATAAATTATCACAGAATTTTGTTTGTATCTATCTTTATATCCATCCTTCTCTGTCTCTCTCTCTCCTCAGTTCCTCCTTATCTAACAGTAACTAAAGATGCTTGTCTTACTGAACCGATGCTTATAGTTTCACAACTGTTTACAAAAAATTTTACTAAAATAACAATGACAAAAGTTAAGCATAACTACAAAGTGAATTATGACTGGCAATCTGAACTGAAATGATGAATCAGAATGCATGGATGTTAGTTCTGTATGGGATCTTAACACATTTAGTACACAGTGTTTTACCTCAGTGTAATGTCTGCATACAGCTCTTTGATAATACAGCATTATAAATATTGTGACAAAACATTAAAAAAATGGTTATGCTTTACATACCAGTAAACAGTTAAAAATTTCCTAACTAATCATAAAAAATAACATAAAATACACAATTTTGCAGAATGGAATTATGAATAGTATACAAAACATCAACTATGACTTGGTTAAATACATCTTAAATAAGGTGGTAGTCTGTATGTTTATTTATAAAGGTTTTTATTCAGTAGCTGAATTACTCTTAAATTGAATTAATTAATCAGAGAAAACAGAAACTAGATGGAAAATGATGCATCTTCCTAAATTACCCTAAATCAGTAATCATTTTAGTATTTAGAAGAAGTTAAAAAAAAATGGAAAAAGGACAAAACCAACACTACAACCAACGATTTAATAGAATAAATTAAAGGAAATACAAAACTTAGTGCTTTCGTCTACATTCAAATACACATAGACTTCATCAGAGTGACTGTGTCTTCCACTGATGATGTTGTTAAATACAAAAGGGCAGCCAGTCACAGACAAGGCAGTGCACATTGCAAGTTGATGTCACGAACACTGGTTAGATGGAAATGTAGTATATGGTATACATGAATAATATGTGGGTAAAATTTACTACAAAAACCCTTTGCAAAGTTAAGATTATAAATATATAACTATTAATATTGTAATAAATGCATGAATAAGTACTAAAATCACAATGAGATAGGAGTGTATGTTGTTGAACAGCTGAAGTACAATTTTCTAAAAGCATTCCACTAATAGTGTTTATAAATACTTAAATATAAATAAATAAATCAGTCAAACAAATTAGTCAAGAAAAATAGATTGGTGCTGCCATAATTATACCACTGTAGCTCTTTTTTTAAATACAGAAGCAATTGAAATGCTATCATTGATACCCAGTGCAGATGAAGCATTAAGCCTTATCTCCCAGTATAGTTCTTTATACTCAATTAGATTGTCAACATCTACATTAAAACTGGCAGATGTTGCCCTATCTCTGATAAAAAATGTAAACTTTTTAAAACTGGGGCAGTCAGTAGTATGCCTGTATAATACATTTGTTGTATTCCCACTTTTAATGCCATAGACATGCTCCCAAAGTCTTTCTTTCAGCTTTCTAATTGTTTTCCCAATATAGAAAGTGGTGTGGGAATATCTTAATGTTACTAAACCAAAGATAGCATCCATATTTGGTATTCCTGTATTGCTGATCCCCCGTTGAGGCCCATTGTGTCAACTAAGGGGTCTAAGACAGCGATGTTGGTGAAATTTGTGGACTATAAATCTAAATCCATTTTAGAATCTAACACCTACATTTTAAAGGACTCTTGGCATCTTTTGCAAATATTAGACACACTGCAATACAATGATGATATAATCTTTATCACTACAGATGTTGTGGACCTCTTCTCAGTTATCCCTCATGGTGTAGGAATAGAATGTTTTTCCAGCTTCCTTTCTGAATAGACACACTTGTCCACTGAGGATGTACATGTGGTTACTACCCTCCTTGAACTGGTGTTAAATAATAATTTTATATACTATTAAGGAGAGTATTACCACCAGACATCTAGTGTTGCCATGGGTGAGGCATGCGACCCATTGTATACCAACTTAGTGTTGGCTATATGGGAGAAAACATTAGTGTTCACCCTCAACTTCCACTCATTGGTCCATGGATATTTGAGGTTCCTTGATATTCTTATCCTTTAGAAAGGCACATTAGAACAATGGCAGCAAATCAATACCCTTTGGCAAAATTCTACATGTTTTCTTAAGTTCACCTAATCTCATGGTGTTAACATGACTAACTAGTTGAACATTTTATTAAAAAAAATGTTACTGAGTGTTATTCCTCTAGCATTTTTAGGAAAGAGACATTCTGTAATGTTTATTTACATTTTGACAGCTGCCAGCCCTTTCATCAAAAAAGGTCAGTTGTCAAGGGCCAAATGGTTAGGCTTTTGAGAATAATATCTGATGACAGTAATTTTGATAATGAGATTAGACATTTGATTGGGATGTTTACTGAGAGAGGTTACCCTTTAAGGTTGCTCAATAGAATAAAAAAAATGAAGTGGTTAAACACCTCATCGACCACTTTTTGCCTATTTTGAGAATCAGGTCAGCTCTTTCCGATGTCATTGTGGACTTTATTGAAGGCACTAATATTATTAACTTTGACAGGTCTACCACTATTTTTTCAATCCTATACAGTACAGATGTCTTTTTTACATTATTAGATTACTCTGGGATGTAGATTTTCATAGTGAAGTTAAGAAACTCTTAGGTACTTCTCTAATGAATGTTTTTTCCAAGGGTAGGAATAGTAGGAATATAAAATCTCTTTCAGAAGTGCCAGGTAGTAGAAATATTTTAATGAGGACACATGGATCAATGCACAAACGTGGAGCTTGCAAATGTTGCAGGTTTATTAAGGAATTTTGCAAGAACTATCCCTTGTCCTGAGAGTGGGGGTGACTGCAGTACTTCCCTTATAGTTTATCTTGCCACATGCAGTTCTTACACTGCTTTCTATATTGGAAAACCAATTAGAAAACTGAAAAAAGAATTTGGGAGCATGTCTATGACATTAAACGTAGGAAAACAACAAATGTATTATACAGGCATACTACTGACTGCCCCAATTTTAAAAAGTTTACATTTTTTATCATTGATAGGGCAACAGCTGCCAGTTTTAGTGGAGATGTTGACAATCTAATTGAGTGTAAATAACTGTACTGGCAGCTAAGGCTTAATGCTTCATCTGCACCGGGTATCAATGATAGCGTTTCCATTGCTGACTGTAGAACAGACACTACAGAACTTATATGAAACCATCCTGTGCTGGATTGAAGTCTATTGTGCAACTGCCTGGCAAGAAAAAAGATTTATTTTGATTTATATGTTATTTTATTTTTTTACCCTTGATTTTTACTGTTATAACAAAGTGCGATTACATCAGATAGTGAGCAGAAGCTACAGCGTGCATTCCAGCATGATGTAAACAACATCCAGCAAGTTAGTGTAAACGACATGCAGCATGTTAATGTGACTGGTACAACTGGTGCAGTAGGTCAGAGTAATGACTTTATAAATTACTTCCCCCTGTGCAAGGTTAGCTCAATGTATTTAATTAAGTCAGATGCCTCATACAGTTTGACTTAAATTACTCAATTGCTTTGAATTCTGTAGTCATAGATTTTATTTATTCTTTTATTTTGTAATTTAATAATTTGTGGCTGAAAATAAATTCCTTAAATCTGATGCCAATAATAAGTTGCTGAAGCACAAGTATCTTGCCCAGTGAACTAAATACTAAGCATGTATAGAGTTCACATCTGATAACTTTGGAGGCCTGTGTTCCTCATGTCAAAAGTTGGATGATTTGATTACTATTTGTAGTAGGAAATCTAGATTTGTGCAATAGGCACAGCTTAGAAATCTGCTGTTACCTATATTAATGACTGGGGTGATTAAATGGGCAATATTAGGCAAAATGAAAATAAAACACATTTAGGAAAGAAGTGTCCACGTTCAGTAAAGATCATTCAAACCACTATTAAGCAGACACAATCAGTGACATCTTTGGAATTCAGAATACAAGTATCCAGCAATCTGAGGATTCAGAACATGTAGAATAAAATAAAAAAATAAATAGAACGTAAGAAAGAAGATCACAACAAATAACTGGAAGGAAAAGGAACTGATGTTATTAAGGTAAAGAATATGTACTAAAAAGGCAATACTTTGTTATGTAATACACAGGTTGCAGGGAATGATTAATATTGTTCAATCCTAATACATTCAGTCTACAGAAAATGACATAACTTTTCTAACAGAGAATTAAAAAAAGGCAAGGGACAGGCTAAAAGGAAGAACTCAAAACTGAACTTGGAAGGATTAAGGAGCATTACTGCAAGAGAGAAGAAGAGAAAGACTGAATTTCACAGTACGGCTCAAGCTGTGGAAGATTCTTCAGATCTAGACAGAAATGATATAACAGTAGCTGGAGATTCAGTTATCAAAGGAACTGATACTTACAATTGCAGGAGGACTATGAACATCGAATGGTGTTATACTTTCCAGTAGCAATATTGCAAGGAAGTATGCAGCTGTTTTTCATTCATGTTGCTACAAATGATCTCATCTTCAAGGACTTTCAATTAGGAGGGAGCCTGCAGCCTTCTTAGAGAGCATAGTACAGGTATCTTAGTACAGGTGCTAGGGTATATTTT
The DNA here is from genome assembly GCF_019279795.1 of Protopterus annectens. Taxonomy (NCBI): domain Eukaryota; kingdom Metazoa; phylum Chordata; order Ceratodontiformes; family Protopteridae; genus Protopterus; species Protopterus annectens. The sequence continues at coordinate 905,333,588 of NC_056735.1, forward strand.
TCACACATCACATATAGAAGGGAGAGTCAGTTCAGTGTAAATGAAACAATTTTTTATATAAATAACTAGATGAAAAATGGCCCATTTTAAAAAGTTGAAATATGTAAAGCATCCAAGCCTAACTTTAGGCTCATGTGTATTTAGACAGGACTGAATGTACTTCTCAAAACAAGGGTAGAGAATTTTTGCAGCAAATATATTGCAATATTTGACTAATGTAAGACAGGATTTTGACAGGTCAGTAATTCAACGGTTCTGTTCACTGACAGCAACATTTACTGTTGAATATAAACTCCTAAGCAACTCGCTGGATAACCAGCTAGATAGCCAGCTGACTCATAGACAGGACCTAGGAAGTTAAGGTTAGAGAGACCACTTCCACAAAGAGGCTAGTCACCAGTGAAGTCCCCAGGGTTCTATGCTGGGTACACACTTCTTTGGCATCTATTTTTCACAAGTCAGAGCCATTGTCAATGGCCTCTGATTAACCAAATTTGCAGACGATTGCAAGATATGGGCAATCATAGAAATTTGCAAGATGCTAACATCTTACCAGAAAGTCTAACACCAACAAGTGACTGGTGCCAAAGCTGTGGCTTAATATGCAGTGCCAGGAAATGCATAATAGTACCTTTTGGGAAGTCAGCTACCCAGCAAAATTACCTCATTGATAAAATACCCCTGAATGCAGACATGGTAGTCAAGGACTTGGGGACACATGTAAATAGTTACCTGGCTTTTGACCAACATGTGTCTAAGAAAGTAAGAAAATCATTCTATGTCACTTGACTTATAAGTAAGAGCATGGCATTGAGGTCCACAGAATACATTGTACTATTGAACTTAACCCTCATCAGACCCATCGTGGAGTATAATGCTTCCTTTGGTATGTATCTGGCCAAGCACATACAACACCTGGAATGTCCACAATGGTTTCTCACAAAATAATACAGGCATAAAGGCAATGTCCTCTGCAGATTGGCACAAATCCCTGTTTAGATACTCTGTTTCCTAAATACTGCTGAGATGTGATATATGCCTGCCATACAAGGCACCCTTGGATCCCACTCTGATGGATCTTTTGCATATTTACAAAATAAACAGCACCAGAGCTACAAAATCTAAGGATTTAAACTTTGCTTGTGACTTAAATAAGACATGTTAGTGGAACATGTATGTATCTCAGAGATTCTACATTCTTTGGAATAGGCTTCCATCAATGTGAAGAAGAGCCCTTCCCTAACCTAAATGAAGTGCAACCTAGACTAGTGGATGGGAAATCAGAAATTCACCCCCCTGGGGGGTGTGGCTAGGATGCTGAAATGATAGCTGCACTTAATTTCAGCTCTCTTACCTCAATACAATTTCTGACAGGAATTTTACAAAATAATATTTAATTTGAAGAAATTTTTATTACTAACTTATTTCTAATAACTCTGAGCATCTATAAGAAAAATTTTATTGTCAGAACTTGAATAATTCCTGTCAAATTAATTACTGGAAAATCAGCACCAATATCAGCTTTACAGCATGAGTCATCTAAGGAATACAGCACAAGACTCTTCTTTCAAAAAAGACCTGCAGTCTCTCATTACAAATATACAGGAACTTACAATAAAAATCGACAAGATGGACAATAAAATAGATACTTTTAAAGAAAAGTGCTCACAACAACTGGAACAGCTTCAAGAAATGTTTACACAGCAGAAAGGACAGATATCACTTATTGAACAGTCATTAAGTGACATTGACACTAGAGTCCAAATAGAGGAACAACAAACTGAATTCTTACTTCAACAGAATACATATTTACTAGAAAAGCTTGATGATATGGAAAATCGAACAAGAAGAAATAATATTAGAATATATGGTCTACCAGAAAAATCTGAAGGGGACAATATGATAAACTTTCTTACCACCTGGATACCAGATGTAACAAAAATACCTGAAGCTCTTTCATATGGTATAGAACGGGCATAGATCACTAGCAGCTTCTGGAAATGCTTCTTCTCCGGTAAGAACAAGCCGAGATCTATAATTGTGAGACTTTTTCTACACAAGATAAAGATCTTATATTAAGAAATGCTTGGGCAAATTCTCCCATCAAATACAATGATTCATTAATAAGATTTGACAATGATTATTCTACAAAGGTGGTTTCAAAAAGAAAAGAATTTCTACCAATAAAAATAACCTTGAAGAAAAAGCAACTGAAAGTCCATCTTTTATTCCCAGCAAGATTGAAAGTTTTTCTACCAAATGGAATAAAAATCTTTGAAACAGTAGATTCAGCAATAAAATACCTTACCAACAACAACATCCTAACACATGAAGAATCTATGGACTGGACAATAAGTACAATCAAGAGAAATGCTGAAGTAAATAATTGGAAAACTGTTGAGCAAAGGAAAAAAAACTAAAGGACAAATAATCTTACATATGTTATATTCTGTAAAATCTAAATAATAATACTAACAACAAAAGAAAAGTTCCTACTGTCTTCAAGTTACACCAAAACAGGTACTGTTTTCAATAATATTTTAAATGTCAAAATTAGCATAAATGTAAATACATTTATCTCAAATCACATCAATATACTAAGCATAATTTAAACATTACTCTATTTTTCATTATTATCCATCTGTTATTTTCATATTCTTAATCAGAGTAATCAATGCATAATAATGTTCCCAAAATAGTTATTTATTTATTTACTTCCTCTCTTTGTGTTTTGTTGTTTTAATTTTTTCTCTTCTTTTTATAAAATCTTCATTAACTTATACTATTTTAATCAGTATATGGTTATATTGCTTAATAGGTATAATAGTGACTGCTATATAACTTATTATCAGTTACATCCCTGGCAGCATTACTTTTTATAAATTAAAAGTGTCCCTGTTTGGATAAATGCTAATGCTGGGCAGAAATGTGTTGCTTTTGAAATGAAGTATTTCAGTTAGGATGTATCATAAGACTACTTTAAATAAGCTTAAAAGATGTTCTGCCTTTGACCCATATGCACATACTGATATAATCCAGTGAAAAATATGTCTTAAGTGATATTTTGAGGCTATAAGTCAGGTGTGTTGTGGCTCCGGACATCCGGAGTTGAAAGATGCTTGTGACTAGCTTAGATATCCTGTTGTCTTTTATTTTGTAGAGAAATAAGGCATAGCATGTTTAAAATGCAAAGTTTGATAGTTGTGAACACTACTTGCAAACTAGAGTGCTCGTGCACACTACATGACTTTGTCACCAAGTAAGAGAAGGAAAAGAAAAAGAAAAACACATACCTTTTCCCGCTTGGTTCTCGAGACAATTTAACAGCCACAAACATCACTAGAAACTTGAGTTACTTATTGCTTGTCGCATTTACTTGTGTACGTCATCCCCTGACTCTTTATAATTGACATCTAGTCAGAAAATAAACTAGGTTCACATTTAAAGATACAGAAACCTAAATCCCTTCTAAGGAAACGTAAATAATATAAAAGGTTCATATAAATATACACAGATATATAATTTTGAAGCACTTTCAGTTTATGGATACTGATGTCTTTTAGCACCTTGATAGATAAGGACATATATCTGATTGTCTTTCTGTCAGTTTAGATTTCCAGTCATTTTAGCTATCCCTTACTATGTTTTATACAGCAGAGTTTAAAGAGCGGTAATTAATCATCAGAAAATAAAATCACTGCTGTTTTACAAATTCTCTAAAGAAACTAGTAAATGTCAAGCAACTGACAGGTTTATTTTAAGGAAAATTGCCATTTCCCACACTGGTGCTCCTACAAAATACTAATAATGTCCTGCTACAAAAATATGCCCTCAAGTGGACAAATGGGATGCAGCAAGAAGATTAAATGTACATTTAGCAAATCAGTATAATATACTAGATAGAGAAAGTAAAAACAATAATTATATAAACAAATATAATAAGTAACATAACAACAGTGGATTTAACCCAATGTGTCAATTATACAATATTTATATCCCATATAGCTTTGAACTTTGTCGAAGCATCTGTGTTCTACACACATATTGTATTAAATCTAATTTGAGTAGAAGAGGGAGAGGTTTAGCCCACACCCTAATTTATTACTAAGTTACCATGCATTATGAACATACATTTTGGCAGGTACTCAATGAGCTATTCATCCTTAGATGGCTCATGCTGTTCCCGTTTGCTCATCTGAATAATGACTGTGGCTGTACTCTTCTTATTATATTACCTGGCTGTGGCTTCACCCTTCTTATAATACTACCTGGCTTTTTACATTATCAAGAATGACACAATACTAGTGTATGTGGGTATATCATGTTACTGTTAGTGTTAACAAAAATGCTTGACAATGCAATTGTAATTCTTAAACCTTTCTGCAGACAAATGTATTGTCTAGCAGTTGAGTGCCTGATTGTTCCTAATTAGCAGACCTGTATTTTCATGTTCCAATATGACTACATGAAAAGATGCCAATATTAGTCTGCAAGTTTAGTAAGCCGTAAATTCATTGGGGATTAATTAGAGGGGACACTTATGTTATAGCTAAAGCATTTGACATTTGATAAATGTATCCTCTCAATGATGCATTCTATCTAGTCATTAACTATAAAACAACTTTTCTGAGAAATGTTGTTGTAATGCCAGTTAATGATTTGAATTAAATATTTCTATATACAGTCATAAAGCAATTACCAGGATAAATAATACTCTTGCAGTGCATGGATCACCATAGCTATCCTCTGATGTTAGAGGAAAAACAAGCTTCTTAAACACCTTTTGACATAATAAAGGTGTTACCCCATAGTTTAAATACATTTTATCTATTTACTGCAAAATGGGTTAGGAATTTTAACCTGTAACATTTTCATACATAATAGTTTAAATCTTAGCAGCTTCCATTATTTTGATATGTTCTCCAGTATACTTTTATTCAGTCATAAGATTAAATTACTGGTGTTAAGTAAGTCAAAATTATATCTCCAGCACTTATTGTCAGCAGATAAACTCACTGGTTAAGTGTCAGTCTAAGCTGTAACAGTTAATATGTGATATACATAGATGTTTGCTTTAAAATGTGGTCAAGTGCACTGCAGTTTTACCTCTGTACTGTGTCAGTTTTGATTATACAAAGTCCCACTGAAAGTTGATAGAAGTGTTAACAACAAAACACTCAATCAAGTAGCAACATTATAAGTAGTCTCTTGGATAAGGGAGATGTCTAAATTGTGATCTTGTTGTCTCCAGCCATGGGAATTATCTTTGAAAAGCTGAAAAATGCAATCAGAGGAACATATTTAATGTCTACTAAAGAAATATTAATATACTTGTACATTGTATTGCATTTCAGTTTATGTTAAACATGAAATATGATGTGATTTCAGAACTATTCATGTTTTTATTTCAGTATGACTTTGCAAATATTAATTTAAATACTGGTTTTGGACTTGAGTAGTCTAAAACAATTGCACAACAATGGTATTGTATTATACAGTAATGTCAGTAAATAGTTTTCAACAGATGTATGAAATATACAGTTATAGATTTTAACATGATGTTTATTAATACCCTAAATTATTTTGAAATGATACTACCTTAATCAAAATATTTGTACCTTTTTGAAACCTGATTAGAAATAAGTATTAATGAATTACAATAAGATGAGTAAAGAATATATGTATATATTTTAGCTGATTAGATTATCTTAATATATTATTCAATTATCTTTATTTAAAACTAAGAGGATAAGAGAAACTGATCCAAATATTATTTGTGAGGGTAGAAAATTTGTTTGGTTAGATTCACTAACCAAACAAAGAGGTATATTACCTCATAGTGATAGGGAATGTTTTTTAAGGTTAAGAATTACAAGTTTGGAAGTTCTTTGTTTTTTTTTTTTTTTTATTCTATCACTTTGGTGTCGCTCAGAAACATGCAAAAATCATACAAGAAAAACTTTTTGAATTCTGTATTCAAGATGGAACTAAGAATAAACAATATTTACATAAACTCACACATAAAACAAACTCAAAACTAGGAAATGAAATGTTTATCCATAAATGTTAATGGTCTAAATAATAGTAATAAAAGGAGAAGCCTATTCAAGTACATAAACTTACATAAACCACAAATAGTCTTTTTACAAGAGACACACTTATTAGATAAAGATATAAACAACTTAAATATTAATAATTACACAGTACTAATAAACTCTCAATACAAAACAAAAAAAAAGAGGAGTAGGTATACTACTTCGCAACTCAACTATAACACCTAAAATAATCACTACTCATCAAGATACATCAGGTATGTTTTGTCTAGTTTCAATAGAGTTAAATAAGAGAATCTATACATTAGTAAATCTATATTGGATCCCAGGACTAGGATTAAAAACAGTTAAACAGCATTTTGAAGAGATAATTCATTTAACTAAGGGTAGCCTGATATTGGCAGGAGACTTCAACTGTATAATGAATGAAAAAGATACAGATTCTTAATCCAAAAGAAGAAAACAACTGATCTCTAAAGCACTATCAAAATGTATACATACATTGTATTTAAAGGATATAAATGAATTTGCAGAACCAGACTCACTAATCTTCACATTTTATTCTCATAGATATAAAACTAACTCTAGAATTGATAGAATATATGTTGACAATGACCTAATAACAAAAATTGACAAAGTCAAAATCATAAATTGTCCCTTATCTGATCATAATGCCATAGTCTTTGAGATAGAGCTTACACCATTTTATGCAAATCCCATTACTAGGATACCTTCCTATATCACAAAATTGATAGATTTCAAAGAATTTTATGAAGAAACAATCAAAAACTTTCTAGAAATAAATTACACAGAAGATATTTCAGAAATATATGTCTGGGATTCATTAAAAGCAGTTACATATGGGAAGATATTATCCTGGTACATAAATAAAAGGAAGTTATGGAATAAAGATATGCTAGACTTACAAAACAAAGCAGATAAATTGAAACTGGAAATACAAAAGGGTAATACTACTCAAGTTCAAGAACTTACACAAATCAATAAGAAGTATACAGAATTGCTACATCATAAGATTATGATTAACTTAGAAAAGATAAAAATAAACTCATACTCTACTAATTCAGCACACCTGAGATACTTAACTAATAAAACAAAAAAAATAATTAAATCTAAGCAAATAAAAGAAATATTTATTCCTAATACTAACAAAAGAGTTACGGAACTAAATGATATTTTAGAAGCATTCAGACTCCAATTTAACATTGATAATTCCATAAATACTCAAGATACACCTACTAAGGATATAAAAAATACTTAGAAAACAATATTCATATTAAATTAACACAAGAACAAATAGACATTATAAACAAACCAATCAATATGACAGAATTAAAATCACAAATTAAAAGCTCAAGATAAATAAAGCTCCTGGCCCAGACAATATGCTACCAGAAATGTATAAATTAATACCCAATCAAGCCATATCTTTATTATTAAAAGTATATGATATAGCCAATAAAGATTTCAATATACCACCCTCTTGGAAATATTCATTGATATCCCCAATTATCAAACCAGATAAAGATGAGAAGCAGTGTTCCTCATATAGGCCAATATCATTACTCAATATAGACTATAAGATGTTTATGGCTATATACGCAGATAGGATCAAACACTTTCTTCCTTTCTTAATTCACAAAGATCAAACAGGTTTTATTAAAGGAAGAAATACTTCAGATAATATTAAAGAATACTAACATTAATAGATTATAGCAAACATAAAGTCCTAGATTTAAATGTAATCTCATTAGATATTAATAAAGCTTTTGATTTGGTTAACTGGAACTTTCTTTCACTAGTTTTAAAAGAATATAACTTTCCTTCTAATTTTAATAATCTTATCCAAATACTATATGAAAAATCTACTGCATATGCTAAACTGGGATCATATAGATCAGGCCCTATAACAATCAAAAAGGGAACTAAACAAGGTTGCCCTTTATCACCATTGTTATTTGCATTACTCATAGAACCCTTTGCAAATCAAATCAGATCAAACAATAACATAAAGGGCATTTGTATTAATAAAATGTTAAACCTTAAAATCCAACTCTTTGCTGATGACATACTATTAACTCTCTCAGATGCAAATGAGTCTTTGAATGCTCTATTTAACTCCATGAATAAATTTCAAAATATTTCAGGCTTAAAATTTAATGAAAACAAAACTAAAATTATGCCCTGTAATTGTAAAAAAAAAATAATAATATAAACAAAAGATTTTCCAAATATATAGTAACAGAAAGTAAATTATTATATTTGGGAATAAATCTACTCAATGAATTAACAGATTCTCTAATATTTAACTATAATAAAGTACTAGACAAAATAGAACAAACAATTGGTTACTGGAATAAATATATCTTTTCAACAACAGACAGATTATATCTTATTAAAATAATCATATTTCCCAAAATATTATACTTAATACAAAATTTTTCATTGCCACCTCCCAAATATATTTTTCAAAGATACAATAAACTAATTTTAAATTTTCTATGGTTTCCAAATAAACCCGTATAGCCTTAAATAAACATTTGCCAGATTGGGAAGATGGTGGAATTAATTTACCGGATATTGATTTATATATTACCTCATCTGTTATTAAAAACATAACACTATGGTTAAATAATTCATACACACCTATATGGAAACAAGTCCATGAGCAGATTTACATAGAAATCAATTATAATCACATACAAGACAACTTAACAGTAATACCATCACCCCTTATATGGATGTTAAAAGATTATTTTTTAGGGAAAGGGAATAATATTAAAAAATTGCCATCAAACTATGTAAGCTCTACACTTTCAGTGGTCAAAACGTATATAAACAAAATACCAAATATTAATTCTTGGATTTTTCTTATTTTCCCTATAGCTTTTACACCAAATATTCTAGATACATTCCAAATATCTAAAATAAATATACTTAAAGAATAAACATTACTCTTTTGGCATCAACTTATAGAGAAAGGGAACATTCTAACAAAGGAACAGATAATTTATAATTATAATATAAATAAAGACAATTGGCTATTTTTACAAAATCTAAGGCATTTTCTTATAAATAAAATAGAACAAATGCAACCTTCAGTTAGACATGAAGCTCCAAAACTCATTGAATACCTTATTCTTATCACAAAACAGCCTTATCAGGGTACAGGTTATTTGTCTAATATCTATAAAATTGATAAAAAAAACAAAAAGCTATCATGAAAAATCATACTGGGATTATTATACTTTAATAAACAACCATCCTCCAGTTGAAGAAGAAAAAAGTAATATTCTAAAATCTTCCAAATTTTCTACATTATCAAAATATTGGCAATTATTCACTTGGAGATATCTACACAGAAATTTCTATACACCACATAGGTTAGCCACAATGTATTCTATTGAAGATCAATGTTGGAGATGCCATACCAAGATAAAAGCAGATTGGCAGCATGTTTTTTATGAATGTATATGTCTCAATATGTACTGGAAATCCATTAACTATTTTTTTCAGACTGTTTATAATGATAATTTTCAATTAACAAAGTCTTTAATTTTATTCAACTCTCCTATTCCAAACTGTGTACCAAAAAAGACACTAAAATCCTATGGTCACTATTGGCAATTTCACGTAAAATCATAACTATACACTGGAAAAATTAGGCTTTGCCTACGTTCAAGGAATTTGAGACTTTAACAACAACAGTTGCTCGCATGGAAATATTAACAGTGAAGAACAGAACTAAAAGATCTATGTCTTACTATTACTCTTGGATGAAAGTACTGGAAATACTCAAAAAGATTGAAGAAGATATATCATCTTATGTTTCTAACTATATTATATAGAATTTCAATGTTATTTGCATAGACACCAATGTAAATAGTTATATAATGGTTTGAAGTTAGTAATGTTTTAGAATTGTAAATATGTTATTTATCTTTATTTCATGTAATGTTTAAGACATCTTATTTGAAATAATAAAAAAAAAATATTTAGTGAAAAAAAAGAAATTCACCCCTGGTCTGACACCTATGTCTCTGATCATGGACAGAAGCAGCTAGGCACAATATTTGTGGAATACATTTGGCTTGCATGGTTAAGCTTATAAAGGACCCAGTGGTCATTAGCCTAATATCACCTTTCCAGCTATAAATCTATGTATCCATGTTGGTTGTGAATGCAATGGGCATTAGAAATATTTTTTTTAATTTGTTACATCACCACAAGATTGATGTTATTGTTTGTAAAACATGGTTAAGAAACAGTGACCAGAAATGAGTATTATTAGGGAATAAATTGTTTTACTATAGCAGTAATTTTAACAAAAATCAGGTGGAAGTGGTACGATAGGGATTAAAGATTACAATACTTGTGATTATTATGTGTTCACTTATAGCACCACTAAAGTAGACTGTGTAATTATGACAATAAAGACAACCCTGTGACAGATAACAATTGTTTGAGAGTATAAACCACCAAAGTTGTGCTGATAACCAAAGGAATTCATACATGTCTTGGATGAAACACTAGAGGAGAAATAATAATCAGTGGGGACTTAAATTTACCAGAAACATTTAAAACATGCAACACATTTAAAACAACTTGCCTGAAAAGGCATTAAGGGGAAAGAAAAGTCCATGCCCATATACAGAAGCCATGAGGACAGATGTGCAAGCCATGCCTAACAAAGCAGTTTGAGTTGTTAGTCATCTTCTCCCAAGATGATATATATTGTCCTCTCACTTGAATGACAGCAATAGCTACGATTATGATTAAAGCCAATTATCTTTTGATTGTATTGTGGTATCATTTTGGCAGTTGTAGGATACTGCTCAGCTGTCTCATTGTCTCTTTCTGAGGTCGTATAAATCAAATACATAGATTCTAATCTAAAGTAGACCCTGTTTATGTAGCATTACATTATGAAGCTGCCATTCTTTTTCACATGGCCTATTTTCATTTCATCCTAAGTGATTATAAAGTTGGCTGCTCTGCTTGTCTGAATAGTTTCCCATTTGGAGTAATGGCATGCTTGCCAAACTTATAAGTGTTGTCCATTATAATTAGGTATTAAAATGTCAGTTCACTAAAGTAAATAATCCCCGTGGTTTGCTCGGGCAGTCATTGTGGTAGTTGTGTGCAGTACACCTTTCAATGGGAAGCAGAAATGATAAAACTTAACAGCATTCCTGCTGAAAGGCCATCGTCTTCATGCAATGGTGTGCTTGTTTAGTCTCTTGCAATTCTTACACCTCCTTTTGTAGCCTAACTGCCAAGTCATAGTTCAGTCAGTATCTCCCATACTCTCATAATTAATAACCTGAGAGGCACAACTTTATTCTTCAACAGCAACTTCTAAAGACACGTTTGAGAATTTGGATGTGTATCATTATAAATAGAAAGAATAGCAGTCTAAAGCATTTTGCATGGGTATATGCACATGCACAGTGTGTGTGTGTGTGTGTGTTTTGTGTGTGTGTGTGTGTGTGTGTGTGTGTGTGTGTGTGTGTGTGTGTGTGTGTGTGTGTGTGTGTGTGCGTGTATGTGTGTGTGTATGTGTGTGTGTGTCTGTATGCTCGCATTTGTATTCAGATATAGAAAACAGAAGATCTGATCACAGGACTGAGTGAGGTTCCATATCAAATGCATCCTGCTGAGGTCAGTCAAATACCTAGAATGAGGGGTGAATATGATCTGATGAAGATGTTAATTTTCTTAAAAACTGACTTCTTTTAAGTAAGAAGTTATACCTTTAAAAACACTCTGAGCTCAGTAGTAGTGGCTCTTGTAATCCTTATGTGATCCAAGACAGAGACATGGACATGTGTTAATAACTGATATTAAAATGAAGATGATGACCAATCAGCTATTATGAAATAGGTTTTAAAGCTGCATTAGTGTGTTTTATGACTCATTTCTTTTGCTATACAAAAAAAAAATGCATATTAAAAATCCTCATTAGCAGAATAAACAGATACGAATAGTGGTAAATTATTACTAGGAGAAAATCTGTGTCTAGGATGCATGGAGTAAAGATGCTACACAGAGTAATATTGCTCTGAGTAATATGCCAAAACATTCCACATTTTGAAGCTGAAAGCTTTAGACTATGAAAATAAAGCCTGAAGCTCAGTTTTGGATTACAGTCATGGAATCCTCTGGATATGAACAGCAGGCTGATTTAATGAGTCCAATAGAAAGTATTCTAAAATAGCTGAAAAAATGGTCAGTTACATACTAGATAATCAACTTAATAAGGAAATATCATGAAATGCATACGTCCTTGGCTAATGTTTAGGAAATAAATGTTACTTTCCCATGACATCTTTACAAATAAACAAGGTAACATTTTCCTTTGGGTCAGTGGGCAGTGGGAACCAATTAAATCCTGCACGAATACTTATTTTCCTCTCGGGCATGACTCTAATGTTAATAAGTAGTCAGTGCTGTCTATTTATTTAGCTGAGAAAGCTACACATTTTATCCAGAAATGCTGCTTTACACTGCAAAGCTTTATGTTCCTGTATCTTTATAAACACAGTAAGATTCAAGTGTTTATCTACACTCTAATATTTGCTTGCTTCTAGGTAAGCATAAATTATCACAGAATTTTGTTTGTATCTATCTTTATATCCATCCTTCTCTGTCTCTCTCTCTCCTCAGTTCCTCCTTATCTAACAGTAACTAAAGATGCTTGTCTTACTGAACCGATGCTTATAGTTTCACAACTGTTTACAAAAAATTTTACTAAAATAACAATGACAAAAGTTAAGCATAACTACAAAGTGAATTATGACTGGCAATCTGAACTGAAATGATGAATCAGAATGCATGGATGTTAGTTCTGTATGGGATCTTAACACATTTAGTACACAGTGTTTTACCTCAGTGTAATGTCTGCATACAGCTCTTTGATAATACAGCATTATAAATATTGTGACAAAACATTAAAAAAATGGTTATGCTTTACATACCAGTAAACAGTTAAAAATTTCCTAACTAATCATAAAAAATAACATAAAATACACAATTTTGCAGAATGGAATTATGAATAGTATACAAAACATCAACTATGACTTGGTTAAATACATCTTAAATAAGGTGGTAGTCTGTATGTTTATTTATAAAGGTTTTTATTCAGTAGCTGAATTACTCTTAAATTGAATTAATTAATCAGAGAAAACAGAAACTAGATGGAAAATGATGCATCTTCCTAAATTACCCTAAATCAGTAATCATTTTAGTATTTAGAAGAAGTTAAAAAAAAATGGAAAAAGGACAAAACCAACACTACAACCAACGATTTAATAGAATAAATTAAAGGAAATACAAAACTTAGTGCTTTCGTCTACATTCAAATACACATAGACTTCATCAGAGTGACTGTGTCTTCCACTGATGATGTTGTTAAATACAAAAGGGCAGCCAGTCACAGACAAGGCAGTGCACATTGCAAGTTGATGTCACGAACACTGGTTAGATGGAAATGTAGTATATGGTATACATGAATAATATGTGGGTAAAATTTACTACAAAAACCCTTTGCAAAGTTAAGATTATAAATATATAACTATTAATATTGTAATAAATGCATGAATAAGTACTAAAATCACAATGAGATAGGAGTGTATGTTGTTGAACAGCTGAAGTACAATTTTCTAAAAGCATTCCACTAATAGTGTTTATAAATACTTAAATATAAATAAATAAATCAGTCAAACAAATTAGTCAAGAAAAATAGATTGGTGCTGCCATAATTATACCACTGTAGCTCTTTTTTTAAATACAGAAGCAATTGAAATGCTATCATTGATACCCAGTGCAGATGAAGCATTAAGCCTTATCTCCCAGTATAGTTCTTTATACTCAATTAGATTGTCAACATCTACATTAAAACTGGCAGATGTTGCCCTATCTCTGATAAAAAATGTAAACTTTTTAAAACTGGGGCAGTCAGTAGTATGCCTGTATAATACATTTGTTGTATTCCCACTTTTAATGCCATAGACATGCTCCCAAAGTCTTTCTTTCAGCTTTCTAATTGTTTTCCCAATATAGAAAGTGGTGTGGGAATATCTTAATGTTACTAAACCAAAGATAGCATCCATATTTGGTATTCCTGTATTGCTGATCCCCGTTGAGGCCCATTGTGTCAACTAAGGGGTCTAAGACAGCGATGTTGGTGAAATTTGTGGACTATAAATCTAAATCCATTTTAGAATCTAACACCTACATTTTAAAGGACTCTTGGCATCTTTTGCAAATATTAGACACACTGCAATACAATGATGATATAATCTTTATCACTACAGATGTTGTGGACCTCTTCTCAGTTATCCCTCATGGTGTAGGAATAGAATGTTTTTCCAGCTTCCTTTCTGAATAGACACACTTGTCCACTGAGGATGTACATGTGGTTACTACCCTCCTTGAACTGGTGTTAAATAATAATTTTATATACTATTAAGGAGAGTATTACCACCAGACATCTAGTGTTGCCATGGGTGAGGCATGCGACCCATTGTATACCAACTTAGTGTTGGCTATATGGGAGAAAACATTAGTGTTCACCCTCAACTTCCACTCATTGGTCCATGGATATTTGAGGTTCCTTGATATTCTTATCCTTTAGAAAGGCACATTAGAACAATGGCAGCAAATCAATACCCTTTGGCAAAATTCTACATGTTTTCTTAAGTTCACCTAATCTCATGGTGTTAACATGACTAACTAGTTGAACATTTTATTAAAAAAAATGTTACTGAGTGTTATTCCTCTAGCATTTTTAGGAAAGAGACATTCTGTAATGTTTATTTACATTTTGACAGCTGCCAGCCCTTTCATCAAAAAAGGTCAGTTGTCAAGGGCCAAATGGTTAGGCTTTTGAGAATAATATCTGATGACAGTAATTTTGATAATGAGATTAGACATTTGATTGGGATGTTTACTGAGAGAGGTTACCCTTTAAGGTTGCTCAATAGAATAAAAAAAATGAAGTGGTTAAACACCTCATCGACCACTTTTGCCTATTTTGAGAATCAGGTCAGCTCTTTCCGATGTCATTGTGGACTTTATTGAAGGCACTAATATTATTAACTTTGACAGGTCTACCACTATTTTTCAATCCTATACAGTACAGATGTCTTTTTTACATTATTAGATTACTCTGGGATGTAGATTTTCATAGTGAAGTTAAGAAACTCTTAGGTACTTCTCTAATGAATGTTTTTTCCAAGGGTAGGAATAGTAGGAATATAAAATCTCTTTCAGAAGTGCCAGGTAGTAGAAATATTTTAATGAGGACACATGGATCAATGCACAAACGTGGAGCTTGCAAATGTTGCAGGTTTATTAAGGAATTTTGCAAGAACTATCCCTTGTCCTGAGAGTGGGGGTGACTGCAGTACTTCCCTTATAGTTTATCTTGCCACATGCAGTTCTTACACTGCTTTCTATATTGGAAAACCAATTAGAAAACTGAAAAAAAGAATTTGGGAGCATGTCTATGACATTAAACGTAGGAAAACAACAAATGTATTATACAGGCATACTACTGACTGCCCCAATTTTAAAAAGTTTACATTTTTTATCATTGATAGGGCAACAGCTGCCAGTTTTAGTGGAGATGTTGACAATCTAATTGAGTGTAAATAACTGTACTGGCAGCTAAGGCTTAATGCTTCATCTGCACCGGGTATCAATGATAGCGTTTCCATTGCTTGTGTATTAAAGAAAAGAGCTGTGGTGGTGTCATTATGGCAGCACCAATCTATTTTGCTTGACTAATTTATTTGGCTCATTGATTTTATTTATTTTTAAGTATTTATTAACACTATTAGTGGAATGCTGTTAGAAAATTGTACTTAGCTGTTCGACAACACACACTCATATTTTATTGTGATTTTAGTACTTAGTCATGTATTTACTACAATATTTATAGTTATATATTTATAATTTTAACTTTGCAATGGATTTTTTGTAATGAATTGTATCCACATATTATTATTCATGTATACGATATACTACAATTCCAATCTAACCAGTGTTCATGACATCACCTTGTGATGTGCACTGCCTTGTCTGTGATTGGTTGTCCTTTTGTATTTAACATCATCAGTGGAAGACACAATCACTTTGATGAAGTCTATGTGTATTTGAATGTAGATGAAAGCACTAAGTTTTGATTTTATTTCATTTATTCTATTAAATCGTTGGTTGTAGTGTTGAGTTGGTCTTTTTTCCATTTTTATTTTTGCATGTGCTGCTTGCCCTTATGTTCATGTTTTGGTATATAGAAGAAGTAGTTTAAAGTAAAAAAAAGGTAACATTAGAAAAGTTTGGAATTGTTCTAAAGATGAAACATGAAATGCATATATATCTATATATCTATCCACATACACACACACACACACACACACACACACACACACACATATATATATATATATATATATATATATATATATATATATATATATATATATCTTAAATCTGCACAAAATCTAAGTACTTTTTGAGACCCACATGTTTTTAAAAATCACTAGGTTAGATTACTATGTCTGTTATATGGTGCTTTATACAATTCATGCAGATGATTTACATGTTAGTAAAGCTAACACAGAAGATCAATTTGTATCACAAAAAAAACGTTTTTTGGAACACTGTAACCACATCAGAATTTAATAACATGAAAATAAAGAGAACCAAGATATGGCCAATGACATTTGGTAAAAAATAAACTAAATACCAGTTACTTCTTAGAAGACAAAGAAATGAAAACTGTTTCACGTTTAAATTATCTGAGTGCTACACTAGATCAAAAGTGTTGTTTATTTATTGATTTAAATGTCTTAACTTGAGTAGAGCACTGATCCTTTTCTTAGTAATTTCAGGCACAGGCAGAAAAATGCAAAAGAATAACAGAGGAGTAAGGGCATTTGTGGGTTGCTTAGTAAACCCAGTGAACAACAGTGTAGCGAATATGCTGTAAAGTTAGTAAAAATAAAAGTTCAGAGAACATATAGATTATCTTATATCTGACTGTTATTAAATTATGATCAATGCATTTGGAGTTTTGTGAGGTCAAGGTCTCCAAAAAGTATGATCCTCTTTAATAATAGTTTCATAAGAAGTAAGTTGGAATATAGAAATATCTTGTCTCCATTTGTAAAAACTCCAAAAGGCAATTTATAAAGAGTACAAAGAAAATACACTAAACCAGTACAGATGACAGTAACCATAAATTGTAAAATGAGGTTAAAACTTCACCTCTAGTTTTATATTCAAGAAATCACAAATTCATAAGACAAAATGAATTTACAAAGTTTGCAGTGACCCATATCACTGATAATGTTTTAGTCTCAAGAAAGGAATGAGATCAGATGAAGTAAAGTAAGCATTGTAGAAATCTATCAGAAGTACATTTTGGATTTCACAGAGAATTGTGGGATTAAGGAACTGTTTACCATTACAAATAAAATATTTCCCACATATGGAGAAATTTAAAAAAGAGATTGTTTTTATTCTGAATCATAATAAAAATAATGAACAGCAGAACAATGAGAAAAGTAGCCTTGCATGCATTAAATAAAAGCAGAATATTTTAGCGATAAAACTGTAGCACAAATTCCTGTTACACAACACAACAGCAGTCTTGTTAAATTAAAGTCAGAATAAATCTGCATTAAAAAGTATTAAAGTCTTGCTAATATAAAGTCTGGATAAATCTGCATAAAAAACAGTAAAATTCTAGTAAAGTACACCATGAATAAATCAGCATAAAAAACAGTAAGGTCTTGCTAAATAAGAAAAACAAGCCCCAGGATTCACGAATCCTCCGTGTAAGACTAAATTAGTCTTACACGGAAATGCCAGTCTAAGAGTAAGACGGCAGTGTGCCATGCATATTAATGAGGGCATGCTGCCTGAACTCTAAGGCTAACATGGAGCGTGCACAAGTGCAGGGGGCGTGTCGGACTGCTGAGCAGTCCAAAAATCCATGCCCCTGCAAGTCCCTCAATTGCGAAATGTCAACTGGCATGAGCGAGTCGCTCAAATGTGTACATACCCAACACTATACTCCCCCACATTCTAAACCCCTGTACAATTATAAAATGTAAAACTTTTATTTTTTTTTTTTATTATTCCCGATATTGATGCCCATATTTGCGCGTGTTTGCATGGGTTTGCCCATTGCTTAGCTACAGTTAGCAGTTTAGACATCGAAGAGGATAATAAGAAATGAATATGCAAATTAAGCAAAATAGCAATAGTGTAGTGGTAGAGCCTTCGCACAAAGAGGTGGCATTCCCGGTTCGAGTCCCACCACTCCCCTTTCTATTTTCTGTTGGAAATCTGTATATAAAAATAATTCCTGACATTTATCATTTAAATTTTAGTAAAAAGCATTGAAATGGCCTATGTAGTAGTGAACGGATTTTATGTGTATATATATATATATATATATATATATATATATATATATAGATATATAGATATATATATATATATATATATATATATATATATATATATATCAGAAGGTGAAATGGTTATGCATACTGATGAATGCATAAGTAACGCATCTTAAGCGATGTGAAGCACTGCTAAGCAAAGTTTACCAGTATTAAGCATATTTAAGTATAATTGCTCATAGCTTAGCACTGCTTTAACTAGTGCAATAGCCTTGCGTGGAGCTGCGCATCGCGCAAACTAGCACAAACAGAACATGTTTGCATGTAACTGCGCAATGCACTAACTAACGTTGGGCAATGTAGAACACCGTAGAGCAACGTAGAACAACACTGGGCAAAGTTGAGCAAAGTCGGCTAAACACAGCCACACCTCCTAGCCAGTCTGGCCAGTAGTAAAATAAAAAGCAATGACAGGCCTCGAACCCGGGATACTGTGCAACATAATCACAGTACTGAACCACTAAGCCATGACAGCTTTTCATAAGCATGCACTTTCAACGCACACATACATATCAATGGAAGTTTACCCATTGCTAAGCAGGTGTGCCTTCAGCTGAGTTTTTTCAAAACTGGCCAATCACAAATAAGTGCGGGAAATGATGCATATTTAAGATCCATATGTGGGAATACTTGCCATAATTGGTTGTAGCTCCCATCTGCAGGCAGCAATGGCCGGTGCTGGAGAGGGCTCTCGTATTCGAGCGCAACGTTGGGGCATTGAGGAGTCAGAAGTAATGGTATGGCTCCTTGTCCATAATCATGAGGATAGACTCCTGCGGGGCCAGTACCAGGGCACCCAATACAAAGCGGAAGCCTGGGACCATCTAGCTCATGAACTCACCAGTGCCACAGGTGTCCCTTGGACTGGTGAGCAGGTCAGACACCACCACGCAGACCTGAAGAGACACAAGGCGGGTCAACTGGACCAGTGGATCCAGGAGGCCCGTGAGATGTAAAATGCCCCACTACTGAGTAAGTAGCCATGGAATTAAGTATGTAAGAAATGCTATTCTAATTCTAGTCTATACTATGGATAGGTATGTCTCAGTATCACTTCATTGACTTCACAGCTGCAGGTGTCCATGCTGTGAATCAGCAAGCCTATGCAGATAGGCTGCTAAGGCTGCACCACCAGGCAGGTTAGTAATTATCCAGCTTGTACTGTTATGTAAAATAAATGAGAGAGCCTGAAAAAAGTGTTTTAACACAATAAATAAAGGTATAATAATTCTCTAATAATTATTCTGCATGTACTGTTATATAAAATAAATGACAGAGCCTCAAGAAAAGTGTTATAAGTCTTTACTAAAAGTATAACTCCTGGAGTGTGTCTGTGTCATTTTCTTTGATATGTTGCACTCTTGCATTATAGAAATAGTACTGTTGTATTAAGCGCTGTTAACACACAGTTGGGTAGGCCCATATAAAGTGGATGAAGGGAGTGCCAGTAGCTTTTAAGCATATTTATAGTCCTCAACTGTTGGTTCATGCCCAGCATGTACATTTTAATCTGGCACATGAGTAGCTTGGTATTGTGTTCCCCAGAAATGTCACTGTGCTGGCAGAAATGTAGGGAGCTGTTAACACATAACTGATAATTTCACCTAAACATATCTAGATAAGTATAGGAAAGTAGAGCTGTCAGTGTACCATCTCAGCAGTAGTGTGTCTGAGCAACTCACAAAATATGTAGCAGTAACATCTGCATCCCGGACAGTTTGCATGTCAGATACAGCCCATGTATGTAAAGACCTAACAAAACCCATTTCCCAATTTAAGGACAATTGGGTAGTGTAATAATACATGTAGGGGACATATAACTGCAGTTAATAGG
This sequence comes from Protopterus annectens, assembly GCF_019279795.1. Taxonomy (NCBI): domain Eukaryota; kingdom Metazoa; phylum Chordata; order Ceratodontiformes; family Protopteridae; genus Protopterus; species Protopterus annectens. The sequence goes on from NC_056735.1 coordinate 905,353,969, forward strand.
AATTTAGTGTAAACTATAAGGATAGATAAGTTGTTAATGGAGCTATCGTTTTCCACCCTACTGTATGTGCATAAAAAATGCAATTCCACACCTCAATGGGTATGTCTAATCTCAAAACATTTGTTGGGACATATGTCCTATTGGTTTATAAATATCTGCATTTATTTTGATGCATGGGCCCTGTTCAAATACCACAATACTGGTGGCCTGTTGCCATCAATTAAACCTGCATGCTGTTGTAATGTCCACTGTTGTTCTATATATGCATGTGTCATGCTTGCTGTTCAACTGTTGCAACTCTGGTGTGTTGGGTTAATGGGAATACTTCTGCATGCTGTTATAACTAATTGGGAATGCTGTTGACTGTTACTAACCCATATTTTCATTAAATCCTCCTAAACATAGAACGTATGGGAAGGCCGGTCCCAGCTGACCCACCTGTCCCACCTCAGCTGGCAATGGCACCTGGCACCAGCAGGTCCGGTGCCCAGCCTAGGACCTCCTCCTCCATTAGCCCTGTGCCACCTTTGGATGGAAGCACTGCAGGGGATGGGGCTCGCCCCCCCCTGTGCAAGCGTGGGTGGAGGAAGGCCACCTATCACCCCCCAAACGGTCCAGACTGTGGAGCGTAGGGAGATCGAACGTTCTGTCACTGATCCTCTGCACCAGCTTGAGGCACGAGTGGCACCACTCACAGGTGAGCCTGCCCCTCCTACGCAGCCCCAGCACAGCCACCCTCTGGGCTGTGAAGGTGCAGTGGTGACTTCCCATGGGTGGGATCTCAGTTCCACTGTTGCCATCTATGGGCTCATGGGCTTGCGATTTCCAAACATCCTTCCCCATCAATGGTGTTCACCCACCACGTGTCATATTCCACCCCTGTATGCATCTTGTTTGTCTTGTCTGTTTACCTCCCCAACCTACCTCCCCAAATATACCTACTTCCCCTACCCCACATCTCCACTCTCACCTGAAAAAAAAAGGGCAATCTGCTCCCAAAAAATAATTACACCCCATAAATAACTGCCCATTTTGCACACATGTCCGCTGGACACATAAACTGATATTTAATTGGCAGTACAACATACTTTATTGTCCTCACCCCTCTCTCAGGGGTGGAAGGTTTCATATTTGCCTCCAAATTTATTGCATATGCACAGCTGTTGCTGTTAAAGAAATGGGCAGCTATGGACCTTCCCTACACCCGTCCTGCACATTCTGAGTGGTTTTCCCTACTGTCTTTCCCCTTTGCACCCCTTTTTCACCACTTTCCTATGTCCCCATTTTCTTTTATTTCAAAGAAATGAGCACGGGGGTTAGCGGGAGTAAGCACTATTAAGCAGTAGTTAGTGGGTTTGCATGAGTGTGCGCTTGTTTGCGCTTAGCTAAGCATCGCTAAGCACCATGCAAACCCGCTCACAACTGCTTAAAAGTGCGTTAGTCACTCTGTATGTCAGGGCCCTTGTTCTGCTCAGCAACAAAGTAAAACACCTCTGTCAGTCTCGAACCCTGGACCTTGGACACACTAGACTGCATGAAGTACCACTAAGCCATGATATACATACAACATGTTGGTGCTGAAATAAACATATCCTGCATCAGAATGAGTGAATGTCAAGGAAAAATAGGAATGCCATAACACAAAACTTGTTCTGTGGACCTTTACCAGCAGTTGTTGTGGAATTGCATTACATGACTCTGATAAGAGAACCAGCCATTCTAGCAGGAAATAATGTTACAACAGCACTTTACAACCCACACACAATATCATAGCAGGACAAACAGTGGCATATCTGATTAGGGCAGAGGACATACATCCCAACTGTGACTACTTTTCAGGGATGTCCCTGATTTTGAAACATATATTAGCTGCATCCCTCTGAACCCCTCTGAAAAGTACTGATGTTAGGCAGAAAGGTGGGTTATTACACTTAATGAATAATGACAATAATAAGAGTTAGATACCGCTTGTACTTCAGAAAAGGTGTAGTAATCCATATGCACTGGTTCTCTCAAAGTCTCCACTTACTGTTGCTATTATTTTGAAGGTGTACCTCACTTTTACCTACCTTTCCCTGACTCTGTTCAAATATGTACCTGAGCGTTTCAGATGCCTGGCATAAGCAGAAACACACAGGCATATCAGATTTTCTGCTGTTACACACTGTGCAAATAGCTTTGGAAGGAGTTCCACAAGCATACCCTTATGTAGGAGTACAATGCTGAAATACCAAAGGATGTAGCCATGTACTGGTAGCAACTGACTGTAACAATGCCATTGTACCAGTGCTGAAAAGACCTGTGCATCGCACAGACAAAGAATAACAGGCTAAAATCTGGCTACCATCTGGATAAGTCCACAGTTGGGAGCTATGCAGACAGAGTACTTGCCTTGATAAACTAACAGGTACACAGCAACCCTTTAAGTGCAGCAAGATAACATTCACACAATAATACATAATGCACTCTGCATGTCTGCATCCCTACCCAAATGTACAATATACCTGTGTGTTCAGGGTCTACCAAGGATGTACTCAGTACTGGAATTGTCCAGTTTTCATGAGCAGCCTGTGCTAATGTCAACACTAAAAAAGCACAAACTGTTCAGAAGTGAGTACATTAATATTCACAGTATAGCAGTTCACAAACAGTTCATGTGCCAAAATAATACATCTCAATAACTACTTTTGTATGGCAGTTCATTTTATAAGTAGAAAAGAAACTACATACTCCCATGTATCTTGTGTTAGCATTTGTAGGGGTGAGTACAATTCTACACTGACAAGTGTGTACTGGAAGTGGCAACATTCAGGTCTGACTGCAACATTTAAATCACTGGCTACACCCCTAGCTTCAGATATAAGAACTATACCAACCTTCTGACTTAAACATCAGTGGCCACAGCAAACAAGTATGAGCCCCACTTTGGAAAGCTGAAAGGGCTATGCCTACCTGACTTAGCAATTTATAGCACTGGGTTGCTATGACAGTGAGTACAGCAATTGCCACACAGCAGGCTGCATGCAATTACCGAATGGTGGCCACCAATTGGTACAGAGGCCATCACATGCACATGTGCAGAAACCTATAAAACCAGGCTGTACTTGCTGCCCACACACGCAATCACTCCATTGCAGACACTGAGAGACAGAGGGAGAGAGAGACAGAGAGAGAGAGACAGAGAGAGAGACATTAACAGCAAAAGCAAACTCAAAAGCTAAAGGAACACGGAAATTAATAATACCAACACATACAAAGGAAAGGTATGTAACAGATATGTATTTACTGGCATGTAGTAGATTTTTTTGAAGAGTACTCTACATACTTTGAAACATCCATATGTGGCAGCAGTACGTATCTATGCACAGATGTCCAGCATAACTACTGCCATGGACAAATCAGTGTGTAGCTGTGTGCAGGGGGACATAAGTGTGACATATGTAGCTCAGCATTAAATGTCAAACATCTGATCCATGTTATCAGTGTTTTGTACAGTAGTGTGGACAATGGCTGTTTGAGGGAGTAGCGCAAACAGCTATATAAACATGGATGTGACATAGTAACACATGCATGATAGTCATATTAATATGTAGCTTAGCATTGGCAACTGCTGTACCAGGCTAGTATGCTAATCTAGCATTTGTAGCTATATACACACCCTCTAATATTACTGTGTGCTCACATGTAACACCTGTTCATGTTTCAGCATGGCCCAACAGGTCAGCCGTGAGGTCCAGGGACTTACAACAGTGTGGACCTTGTGTGTGTATGGCACACACATATGGAGAGATATATATGTGTCAGATATATTAACATCTGTACATGTGCATAGAGCAAGGGACATACTGCAACTGTATGTGAAGGGTGGACATATATATGTTGGTGAAGGTTGTTATGTGCATATTTGTATGTAGGTTGTAGTGTGTGGCAAACAAGACAGCATACAGTGCTGGTATATGACATGCAGTGATTAAACACTGTGGGTGTGATTTGTTAAGTTTGCAATGTTGCAGCCAGTGAGGCCTGCTAAAGCTACATGGGCTGAGAACACCTTCAATGCATTTCTCACAAGACTGTGCGATATCATTACATTACTGTATACCTCACATCCTTTGCATAATTGATATTCCCACCATGAAAGGTGGACTGTATATCTGCCTATATGTATATGTATATGTACACCAATGGATGTGTATATGTATATATATATATATATATATATATATATATATATATATATATATATATATATATATATATATATATATATATATATATATAGAGAGAGAGAGAGAGAGTCATATATAGTGAGACAGATGCCTGGTGTCAAAGCCATGGCCTCAGGCTCAATGCCGAAAATTGCATTGTCATCACTTTTGGTAAAAACTCGTTACCCATGAACTACCACATAGGTGGCAGTCTACTTAACACCGAAAGTGTGATAAGAGACCTTGGGACACAGGTGGACAGTAGTCTCCCCTTTGATGATCACAGTGCCACACTAGTCAAGAAACTCTTCTATGTGGCACACCTCATCACAAAAGGCTTCTCATCCAGGGAAAAAGAGGTCATTGTTCCCCTCTACTTATCACTCATAAGATCCATTATAGAGTACAACACCCCTTTTGGTATGTACCTCACAAGACATCTACAACAACTGGAAAGGCCACAGACATACCTCACAAAGAGGATTACAGGCCTCAAACAGATGCCCTATATAGACCGTCTCACAAAATGCCAGCTTTACTCTGTCGCATATCACCTACCCAGAGGTGATCTCTGCCTAACATACAAAGCTATGTCAAACACAGAGCTGTTGGACATGCTCCATGTAAAGAAATCCCAATCCCTCCAAGCTACATGCTCTAGGGACCTAATCCTTGTCACCACAATAAACAGAACATGCTTGAGGGATAGATTCCTATCTCAGAGACTTCCCATACTCTTGAACAAACTACCTATCTATAGCAAACAAAGCTCCTCAGTAGCACTCTTCATGAATAATCTTGATGATTGGATGGGAGATAGGTAATACACCCCGGGGATCATCTCTGTGGCTCTGCTTGACAGGGGCACAGGAAATTAATTTCCTTGGGTGGCAAAGGCCAGGGTACCATTTGGCTAGACTTATATAGGCCCTAGAGCCAATAGCCTAGTACCTACCTATGAACCTATACACACCCACATATACTTGTTGCAATACATGCTATGTGAGGTTGACTGAGTGTGATGGTCAATGTGTTGGTGAATGTGTCAAAGTTGTGTATATGTGGGATAGCCTAGTGGGAAACTGTTTCTGACATGGTATTTTGTGTCCTAGCTTTGATCCCAGAAAAAGATGTGTATGCTATTGCTAGGCAAAAAAAGCAATATGGCATACGGTCTGATGTAGTCCCTTGGTGTTGACTGGGGTGTGTCATTGGAGGCTAAAGCAGTACATGTATGCCTATTGATTGGTACTGCTAGTGAATCCAACTCCTGTATGAACAGTAGTACTACCTGAAGCTGTAGGCCTAAACGGCACAGTATGGTGTATGTCCACATTGCTTGGAACCACTGGTTTGTGTGTTCCCTGTAGTCCTCACAGATTACATACCTCAGGCTTAAGGTTTTGTAAGTATTGACACACAGTACTGTATGGTACACATGTAAAGCTCATCTGGGTTGCCATACCTTTGTGTCTTGTAAGTATGTCTGATGTGTGTGTGGGTATGCCTGTAACATGCCCTCTGTCATATGTGTGTTACAGGATATAAGTGCGTATCTAACAACATGTATAGTCTAGTACAGCAGTATGCCACCCATATTAAAGAATGTGCACATATATTAGGCAGGGGTTTGCCATCAACAAGTAGTGTGGTATAATGGTAATACTGCAACTGGACTATACAATCATTGCAATGGAGGACATATTACATTATGCATTAGCTTGATCGATACCTTCTGTGGATAGGTGGTGCATTGTGTTGCATACAGTGTGCCATGTACTGTTGTATAGTCTTACATAGTGATTTCACTTTGCTGCTGTGCAGAACATGGTGTAATATATATAGTGTGCCAGGCACTGTCAGGCAGTTGTGGGGTGAGTACTGATATGTGATATTGAAAGTGTGTATTCTCTGACAGCTAACAGGTTGCTATATATGGCAGTTCAGTGATATCTGTACTGTATAATGTTAAGTGTGCCATACGACTTGCTCAGACATATTGTTTCATTGTGTTCCAGAGATCATGGCCCACTGTCGCAATCCGAGCTATAGTAGTGCTGAGGACAACATAATTACAAGCAGTCTGATCCAGCACTACAGAGTGCTATTCTCAAGAACCAGCCAGGACCAGCATGAGCGGACTGCACTGTGGCAAGATGTTGTCTGTAGGGTAAATGACATAGGCATGCATAACCGGACATATGAGCAGATACACATAACTGCAGTGATTTACTTAGACATGTCCAGCAGCGTGCGTCTGATGTCCGTAGACAACAGCTTGGTACAGGTGGTGGGGTTACCATCCATCCCCCCTCACCAGAGTGGAGGAGCTGCTCCTGAGCCTAGTGGCTCCTGGCCAACACCAACAGTAGCAGACATGTATCGTCATGGAGGTTGGAGTCACCCAGCAAGTTCACACAGAGCGTGCAGGTAACATGGCATATCTGTAGACTACTGTTACCTCTATTGGTAGATCATGCATATGTGAGATGTGTACTGTGTAGTTAGAAGATGTGGAGCCTGGTGTTGTGCAATACTGATCATTTGGAACATAATCTGTAGGCCTGTGAATGTAAACAGTTGTACTACTGTAAGATTGCAAACCCACAGTAGCAATGCCACAGTTGTTGCCACTGACAAACTGGCTCATATCCTTGTAGGTCCCACTGGTGTGACAGCAAGGCAGCAGACCCATGCTGGTGAGTGTGTTCTACATTTATTGTTGCAAATAAAATGTGCACGTCATAGGTAAGGTGTAGACCATGTACACATGTAACACCCATACGCATAATGCATGTTGTGCATGTTTGCTGTGAGACTATGCACATCTCAGTAATGTGATTAGCTGTCTCAAACACATACAATACACAGAGCAGCCCAAACAAATGAGGCTACACTGTAGTGGCCATAGGATAGGCAGATTCGATACACATGCACACAACATACACAACTATGTCATACACAGAACATGTTAATATGCTACACATGACATATTCACACACTGTCTGTAAAGTCACACTCCAGTATCCCAAATGTCATCCACACAGCACACATAATATACCTGAGGGGTAGACGCCTATCATGGGGTGGTGAGACACTCTTCTACACACAACGCATTCATGTTTGGCAGTGCTCCTTATTGGGCACCATACAAACCCATGTAACAACTGGCCGTGAAATGGTGGATGTAGCCATGGTACTGCAGTTCAGGTACAGCATGATAGGTGCTGGTCTGGCACACATTAGTAGCCTTGAGTGACCACATGATGCTGCACGATGACAGCTTATGGTACTACTCCCCATCCAGTTATTGTAACCACAGTACTACACATAGCTTTCATTGCTATACACCTCAATGTTGTGTGTGTGCAAACATATGCACATATACACAATATGCATAGCAATCACCATTTACACAAACTGACACATATATGTCTTGTAATGCTTTTGAGTGTCTAGGTCACATGACACACATTGGGTATGTGTGATGTTAAATGTTGCAGTTGTGTTGTAGCATGCCATGTCATGGCTGGCACTGACATGTCCACAATATGTTCTACACTCACCATAACTACTGTACATTGGCTATGTAGACCAATGGTATTCCAGCAGGTATACATGCACCACTGATCCTGTGTGTATACACAGCATGCATGGGCTAAACCTGTGTCCACAATTATCTGCTAAAGACACAGATGCTCTAATCAGAAATGGATATCTATGTGACACACAGATACACATCCAGCCATGGTATGTATACCTGTGAATGATGGTGCACAGGATAGTAAAGAGCTTTTAATACTTGCACAGCAATGTTGTGTCCATGTATACATTGCGTTCCAGGGTGAGGCCAATCACCGAACAACAACACACATGCATCAAAGCCATGTATACTGTTAGTAGCAAGGACTGTCTACACTCGCACTCCATGCTGTTGAGCAACACATGTCCTGCATGCTAACATGTGTGATATGACTGTTTGGCTTGTGATACTGTACCCCACCATCAACTGCTGTTGAGTATGTTCTGGATTGCTGGTGGTGGTGGTGTGTGTGTGTGTGTGTGTGTGTGTGTGTGTGTGTGTGTGTGTGTCTGCTTTAGTGAGGAGTGTATTTGTGTGCATGTGTGCATGTGTTTATGTGCTCATCTGTTCATGTGTTCATGTGTGCATGTGTGCATGTGTTCATGTGTTCATGTGTGCATGTGTTCATGTGTGCATGTGTGCATGTGTTCATGTGTGCATGTGTGTATGTGTGCATGTGTGCATGTGTTCATGTGTGCATGTGTGCATGTGTGCATGTGTTCATGTGTGCATGTGTTCTGACATCATGTACAGGTTGTAAAGTGTGTTTCCTGTCTTCCTCTCACATGTGCTAAGGTTGGGCTGGTTCACTGCAGCAGGGAACCTGATGTCACTGACACAAATAGTGATAATGAGGATAGGTGTGTTGAGGCACAGGCATGTTTGCCAGGGTCTGTTGTTGGGCCAGCAATCGACAGTACACAAGTGTACACCCCATCCATGCACACAGTCATACTGCCAATACATCCATCATCACCAATGCCCTTAGATTAGGGACAGTGTACAGTCAGCAATGGCCAGGACAGTGTGGTATCTATGGCACATGCATCCAGACACAGCAGCCATAGCCAGATGTCTGGAATGGTACCACATAGGCAGATGTCCAGGGGTTCTCATCGGAGCACTGCTGGTCATCATGCCCCTGGCAGACGTGCCACAGGTCTTACAACCTCACGCATGTTCCAGGCTGTCATGGAGGCACAGGCACGTATGGAACGGTACACCAGACAGGGTCTAAGGGCACAGAGGGCACATAACACCAATGAAATTGACAGTATCCGTGACCTAGCAGGTGCCATCCATAATTACACTGAGGTCACTGATAGACATTGGGATGAGACATTAGATGTCCTCCGCAATGTCATGTCCATGTGTCAGGACAGTGTGGGACAGTTGAAATGTCGACGTGGACATATGCCAGCAACATCAGCAGCTGGCAGTCGCCATGGATGTCCATCAAGTCACAGCCGCTCCCCGTAGTGCCAGTACCAGCTCCAGCAATGTTGGGAGTGGGCTGTCCATAGACCGTCCTAGAAGACCACGTTCACATGGCTCTGGCCAGTCCCAGCAGGGACTTGGATTCAGTGTACATATGTCTACCTCTGAGGATAGTACCCAGTCTGGCTTAGTACCTGATACTGTCTGTAGCACCTCTGTCAGGCACAGGTACCATATCCATGGTCAGAGACGGTGATCTGTAAAGTCTGGCAGGAACAGTCTGTGGCTGTCCCACAAATCCCCGTATCTGGCAGCCACATGGTGGAACTGTGTGCATGCAGACACACACAGATAAACCAGACACCTAGGCCTAACACATACCGGCACACATTACATCCACATTGGCCCATACCAGTAATCTTGGCCCTCACACACACACACACACACACACACACACACACACACACACACACACACACACACACACACACATGTCGATTGTATGGCTCAATGTAGGCCTCTGGCAAACCAACAACACACCCTGTGCATATGATGAAACCTGTGCCACCTCCTGTCATCTGTAACATTGATGCAGGAACAGGCTAACATGGTGCTGATGCACAGGGTGACTTTATAGCAGTATAGCAATGTTAGCATGTTGTCAGCAGTAAAGTGTAATGATATCCTTGAAGGTGTAGCTGAGCAGGCATGATGCATTAAAGCTATGATTGCCAATGTAGTATTGTTTACACCAGTGTCAATTCCAATAGTGTATTGTCTGCCCACGTGCCACTTGGCTGATGTGTGTAGTATTGGCAGCATGTGTTAGAGAGTGGACAGTAGTTGTGGGATGTGTGCAGCACAGATTTGCAGGTAGACATTTGTGAACATGGTGGAGGTGCACTGTCTGCATGTACGTGCATAGTGGACACATGGGCAGGGTGACATGCCCTGTATTACACAGTGTTAACACTCCATAGTTTCTATTTGTGGCCAGTGTGCATTGTACTACACACATTCTGGAACTTGAGTACACATGTATGTATGACAAGATTTGACACTGTGCTGTGGGTGATACTGTTACTATCTGTCATTGGTTTGCATTCTGGTAGTATACATAACCTCAACAGCCTGACCATAAACAATTGTTAGATGATGTCTTGACAACTGAGACACAGATGTAGGACACACAGTAACATTTGGATCCTTCAGGTACTATACTATGCCAGTAACCAGTGGTATTCACCTGCAACCATTCCTGAGACCACTCCCGTTTGGCATATAGGTCTCTTAGGTACAAGCAAACACAGTAGGGATATGTCCGTCCACATCTGGAAATGCATACTGTGGGCAATAATGCATTCTCCAGATGACACACACATCCTCCACAAGGGTATCATACAGATGGATACCTGTTGTCAAACCCATGCTGTAAAGCTATAAGCCAACTAAAGCATAGTCATCCACTTTTACAAAACATAGTATCCCCACAGTACCACATAGGTAGTAGCCCCCAACATGTTGAACAAGTACTGATGTGTACATACAGCCAAGTGTTACGTCATCTCTCCTTTGGTAATCACATTTCCAAAGGTATTTTGAAATCCTTCAGTGGATCACATAAGCAATAAGGGGTCTGCATGTGTATCCACAAAGGTTGTTGTACACCTATAATGAATAGCCATCATTGACAGGCTTTGCTGCGTTTGAACAGGTCTGAAATATACCTCAGGCATAAACCCTCACTCACACTATTCAATAGAAACCGTAATGAGTTTGTGTGACGCGGATGACCTAGGCCAGGGATCACTGCAGTGGCTGGGCTTGTCACAAGCATACAGATGAGACCTAAGGTCCGGAAAGCAGCAGTACACTCTGGCAAAGATAACAGATGTGTTTATGGAGAAAGCAGGGTTCCCACCTATGAAATAATTGAGGTCACATGTACGTATATGTATTTGCCACACAGCTACCTGACATGTGCAATGCACATACTGTTGTCATTGTGATATGTCATACAGTAGTAAAAGCAAAACCCACAACACATTGACCAACAGTGTCTCACACTTAGAGAACACACGCACACACACACACACACACACACACACACACACACACACACACACACACACACACACACACACACACACACACACACACTCACCAAGTGCAGGATTCAAATCCCTACCTAACTACTTTATGATACTAGAGCAGTACACATTAACATGACGTACTATACAAATTATTGGGAGTTCTACTTTCCACAGGTATATTTGCAGGATGGTGACATCATCAGACTTGACAAAGATGAGTATACCACTTTTAACGTGTTTCAGTAGTCTTCAAAAAGGTTGCTCCTCTCCAAGGAGACACACACACACAGTCTCATACAGTTGGCAAGTGCAGGATTCAAACCCCTACCTAATTACCTTATAATACTAGAAGAGTATGCATTGACACGACACGCTACACACATTACTGGGAGTTCTCTTTTCCACAGGTATATTTGTAGGATGGTGACATCATCAGACTTGACAAAGATAAGTATACCACTTTTAAGGTGGTTTAGTAGTCTCCAGAAAGGTTGCTCCTCTCCAAGGAGATACACACACACACACACACACACACACACACACACACACACACACACACACACACACGCACACTCATACAGTTGTCAAGTGCAGGATTCAAACCCCTACCTACCGACTTTATGATACTACAGCAGTACACATTTACACTACGCGCTATACACATTACTGGGAGTTCTCTTTTCCACAGGTATATTTGTAGGATAGTGACATCATCAGACTAGACAAAGTGGATTACATTAGGTGGCATTAAGTGGGCTACATAGAAGGAATTTCTAAACACTTTGGCAATGTGATCATCAAAGGAGAGTTTACTATCTACCTGGATCCCCAGGGCCATAATTACATTCTCTGTACATACTGGATTACCACCTATGTGGTAATTTGTGTGCACTTTGTTTTATCCAAAGGGGATGACTATGCATTCTTTGGCATTCTGCTTGTGGGCATTGTTTTGACACCAGGTATCTGTCTCTGTAAGACCCTTCTGGAGGATGTCTGTGTCAGCCGTAGAGTCAATTATGGACCACAGTTAGCAGTCATCTGCAAACTTGTTCGGCCATACTCCTCCCATGCTTGCCTGTACCTCTGAGCAGTATCTACTGAACAATTGGGGTCCCAGGACCAAGACCTGTGGGATGCCATTTGTGACTGGTTTAGAGTCGGACATGGCACCCGCAACTCTGAACATGTGTGTTTGATCTGTGAGCCAGTTGGCCACCCATCCTGTGACATAGCTGTTAATGTTCAAGCTGGTAAGCTTGTCCATGATGCCAGAGTGGGGAATGGTGTTGAAAGGCCTTAGTGAGGTCCAGGTGGGCTGTGTGGGCTACTTTCACCTCCATCTATGTCCTTGGTAACTGTTTCAAAGAAGTCAACTAGGTTTAGGAGGCAGGATATGCCTTTAGCAAAGCCAAGTTGGGTAGAGTCCAGTGTCTGGAGGTTCCCAATGTCTCTGTTTATGGGTTCCATGATAATTTGCTCCATAGCTTTGCAGACAAGACTGAGTAGGCCTATAGGACAATAGTTTCCAGGTTCTTTTGTGGCACCCCCTTTGTGGAGCCTGATGACTGTTGCTGTATGCCATTCTTTGGGTACATAGCCTGTGGTAAGGTTGAGTCTATACAGTGAATGTAGGTGAGGGTGTAGTTCCTTTTGGGGCTGGTGTAAGATGCAGCCTGGGACACAATCCAGTCCCATTGATGCTGTGTTCTTAGCTTTGGAGAGGGCTGTTTTTACCTGCATGTCCATGAAGTCTGGAGCTCTGCATTCTTCTGGAATGGACATAGGCCCTTTTGGGGGTGATGGGGGGAGTTTGCACTGAACTTGTCCACCAGGATGTGGGCAATGTCAGTTGGTCCAGTGTATTTTTTGCCATTTTGCAGTAGCTGACAGCATATTTGAGAGTTGCCACCTAAATGTTTGGTATAGCTAATGAAGGCTTTGTGGTTGTTATTCTTACATTCCTTGGCAATTTGTCTTTAGAAACTGGCCTTGGATTTGTTTATGAGCGATCATTGTTTCTTCCTAATAATGATCAGTGATGTCTTTCCTTTTGTGAAGTTTGCTCTATCATGTGTTCATTCCCTCCTTCTGTTGTATAGCTTATTTATGGGCAATGACCACCAGATTGGTTTCTTATTTTTGGAGGAGTGCATCTTGGTTTTATTTGGCATGTCTCGATCCCTGCATCCCTGTAGATGCTCAAAGAATGCACTTGTAAATGATTTGGCAGATTGTATAGCATTATCCTATAGCAAGCGGCTTTGGAACTTTCCACTTTGGTCTTGGGAAGTGTGCAGTTTGCTTTTGAAAATGTCTTCACAGTGGTTTCCTTGACTGGGGGGGGGCAGGATGTGGATGTCCAGTGTGATTACTTTATGATCTGATATTACCAGTGAGAGGTTTATCTCTGTTGTGGAACACTGGTACCCCATGTTGGTGATGATCAGGTCCAGTATGTTGTCACCTCTAGTGGGTGTCGTGACCAGCTGTTCCAGGGTGTTTGAGTTTTTAAACTCTAGGAAACATTGGGCAAAGGCCGTTGTACACGAGTAATTCTCCAACTCAATGTTTGGATAGTTGTAATCTCCTCATATAATGGTGTTTGTTAGGACCTTTATATTTTCCACTGTTCTCAGGAATACTGAGTGAGGTTCCTGAGACAAGGTAGGGGATCTGTAGCAGGCTACAATCTGATAAGCAGCTTTGCCCAATGTAAGTTGCACTTGCATGGTCTCCAAGGCCTCATGCTGTACCACTAACCTGAAGGTGTGGGCATCCATAAGGTAAATGGATACACCCCTTCCTTTTGTATTTCACTCTGGGTTTTGGAGCCGAAGATCAGAGGGATTGTGAATGTTTTACATGGAGCATGTCCAACTGCTCTGTGCTTGACATAGCTTTGTATGTTAAGCAGAGATCACCTCTGAGTAGGTGATATGTGAGAGAGTACAGCTGGAGCATTTTGAGACGGTCTGTGTATGGCATGTATTTCAGGCCACTAATGCTCTTTTTAAGGTATTTCTGCAGGCTTTCTAGTTGTTGTAGATGTCTTGTGAGGTACATATGGATTTAGTGAGTGATGATTAGATGGGAACAATGTCCCCTTCTATTCTGCATGAGACACCTTTTGTGATGAGGTGTGCCACATAGAAGGATTTCCTGACTACTATGGGGATGTGATTATCACAGGTGTGTCCACTGTCCACCTGTGACCCAAGGTCTCTTTTCACACTTTCAGTGTTAAGTATACTACTGCCTATGTTGTCGTTCATGGCTACAGAGTTTTTACCAAAGGGGATGACAATGCACTTTTTGGCACTGAGCTTGAGGCCATGGTTTTGACACCAGGCATCTGTCTCAGTGAGGCCCTTTTGTAGGATGTCCACATCTTTAGTATTTACAATTATGGCTCCTAGTTTGCAGTCATCTGGAAACTTCATTAGCCATAGACCTTCCATGTTGAAGTTTACTTCAGGGAAGTAGATACAAAACAGGACAGGGCCCAGGACCCGTGGTACTGCACTCGTCACTGGTCCAAAGTCATACTTGGAGTCTGCTACTTTCACAGTGTGTGTTCTGTCAGTGAGCCAGATGGCAACCCATCTTGTGACATAGCAATTTATACATAGTTTAGTGGGTTTATCTATAATTCCAGAGTGGGGGATGGTGTTGAAAGCCATGGCAAGATCTACATAGGCTCTGCGAACCACCTTACCCTTGTCTACGGTTCTGGTGACTGCTTCAATGACGTCTATCAGGTTTAGGAGACATGATCTGCATTTTACAAACCCAACATGGTTGTGGTCCAGAGTTTGGAGATTACCAATGTCTTTTTTTATAAGTTGTATGATGATACATTCCATGGCATTGCAGAGCAGGCTCATCAGACTAATGGGGCGCTAGTTCCTGGGGTCCATGGTGTCTCCACCCTTGTGTAGTGGGATAACCATCCCTGTGCGCCATTCAGCAGGCACAAAGCCTGAAGTGAGGCTATGACTGAACATGGTACGTTGGTGTGCTACCTGTTCGTTCTGTAGTTTGTGTAGAACACAGCCTGGGAAGTTATCTGGTCCCATGGATGCTGTGTTCCTGACTTTGGAGAGTGTTTTTTACTTGTGCAGCCATGATGACAGCAACTTTGCAGTCTTCCGTTATAGAGATGCACTCTTTCATGGGTGAGAGGGGGGTAAAGTTAGCCCTGATCCTATCTGCCAGGATGTTGGCAATATCAGTTGGGTCTGTATATTTAGTGCTATTGAGCTATAACTCAGAGCAGATCTGAGTGTTGCCATTGAGATTCTTGACATAGCTATAGAATGCTTTGTGGGTGTCTTTAGAATCTGTGTCAATTTTGTTTTCATAACTAGCTTTGGAGGATTTTATCAGGGATCACAGCTTCTTACTGATATTGACCATGGAGCTCCTCCATTCACGGGATTTTACCCTCCTTTGCAACAGTTCCTTCCTTCTGTTTTGCAGTTTGTTTATGGCAGGGGAACACCAGATTGGCTTCTTGGAGGATAGCGTCTTGGTTCTGTTTGGGATAACATGATGCATGCAGTTATGTAAGTGCTTATAAAGTGCAATTGGGAAGGATTCAGTAGTCATAACTGTATTGTCCTTCTGCATGGGTGTCCTGCAGTTCAGCACTTCTGTCTTAAGAAGCATGAAGTTGGCTTTGGAGACATTTTTTAACATGGTTTCCTTAATTGGGGTGTGGGTCTAGAATATGGATATGTAGGGTAATTAGCTTATGGTCAGATGGGACCAATGAGGCACTGATTTTAGGTGTGGAACACTGGTCACACAGGACAAACCAAACCCCGTAGCCAACACAAATAACCACAAAGTGAGCTAAATGCTACTCATTGCCAGAAGTCTCAGCCTCCAGATGCACACACTTGAGGCACTTCTCATTATGGAGAATATTGATATATGTGCTGTAACAGAAACCTAGTTCAAGGCTCCAGACAGCACACCAGCACTACCAGGATAGTACTCATTCCATACCTTCCAGCATCAGAACCTGAATCATAGCACATACAGTGAGGATGTATCCATATTCATCAAAGATACCTACACCTCTCTCTACATGCTCTCTACAGGATATGTACCCATAGAATGTTGCACAGCAACGTTCTTCACACTCCACAGGGGTGGGGCCACAAAAAACCCTTGGCATTCATGCTCTATGAGCCTGACGAGTATGTTCTGCAAGGCAATGGAGCCAATCATAATGGAAGTCAACAATACAGAGATTGGGAACCTTCACACAGTTGAGCACACCCAGTTTGGCTTTGTGAAATGCAGACCACGCCTCCTGAACTGGGAGGATTTCTTTGACAGTTGCCCAGGCTACAGATGATTGAAATGAGCTCAACACACCCTACCTATACATCGCTAAGGCCTTTGACACCATTTCCCAGTCAAGTATCATAGATGAACTCACCAACATGGCCATGTATCCATACATCACAAGATGGATTGCAAGCTGGCTCACAGATAGATCCCACACGTTAAGAGTTGCTGGCTACATGTCAGACTCTACACTGGTAACGACTGGTGTCCCCCAGGGTTCAGTCCTGGGGTCCCTCCTGTTTGGTATAGACTTCTCAAATGTACATGCCAACACAGGAGGGTTGTAGTTGACTAAGTTTGCTGGGAACTGTAAAGTGTTTGCCATAATAGATTCCCCAGAAGACAGACATATTAGCCAGAAGGGACTCTATGAAACAGATGTGTGGTGTCAGAATCATGGCCTCAAGCTCACTGTGGAGGAATGCATAGATATCCTCTTTGTTGAAAACAAAATACCCACAAACTACAGCATAGGTGTTGCCCCCTTAAAAATGACAAGGTGATAAGGGATCTGGGGACACAAGTAGATAGTCATCTTTCCTTTGACAACCATGTTGCCAAAGTGATTGGGAGATCCTATGTGGCCCACCTAATCAACAAAGGGTTTGCATCAGGATCCAAAGAGGTAGTGTTGGCACTCTACTCTTACGTCATCAGACCCATCATTGAGTACAGTGCACCATTTTGGATGCACTCGACTTAGCATATCCAGCAGCTGTAGAGACCACATAGGTACCTCACCAAGAGGATTACTGGCCTCAAACAGTTGTGTTATGCAACACAACTGGTAAAACTAAATCTGTCATTCGTTGCGTACCACCTACTCAGAGGCACACTCTGCCTAAAATACAGAGCCATGTCCAGCACATAACTGTTGAAAATGCTCCATCTACAGATAACAACATTGAGTCGCCCTACACATTCCAGGGATATGAACCTCATTAGAACAATGAATACAACATGCTGGTGGGATAGAGTACCATCCCAGACACTTGCCTTACTGTGGAACAGAGTCCCAATGTACATGAGACAGAACCCCTCGCTGACACTCTTCAATTGGAACCTTGATGAGTGGATGGGAAACAGACAATTCATGCCAGGCATCATATCAGCAGCCCCACTAGAAAGGGGCTTAGGGTACTAAGTATTAGAACTAGGCCTTGGGAGACTACCCAATGGTGTGGTGAAAGCTGCACAACTTGAGTAGGCTGATATATGCCTTCGTGGAGATAGTCTACTACATACCTATGAACCTATGTGACAGGTACATGTCTACAGATAGTAGATGTGTACTTCATTGTACAGTCATGTTGTACAGCAGGTACATGGACCACATACACTGTAATGCTTACAAATACTAGTGGCTGTTATGTACAGTGGGAGAGATGTGCACCTCATGTCTTTCGTGCCATTGGGATGTGTGCTGGGTGGGGACAGTCCTGGATGGCTCCCTGTCATGGTCACTCTCTTACACACATCTCTGCCCATCCATCTTTGGCTTATTATACTGTGTTCCCCCTACATATATATATATATATATATATATATATATATATATATATATATATATATATATATATATAGATAGATATATATATATAGGTACATATGTAGGTAATAGGCTATCTGCCTGAAGGCATATATTAGTATGGCCAGAGTGTTCATCTATCACCACCCATGGAGTTAGTTCCCTAGGCCTCTATGTAGTAGAGCTGATGAAGTGATCCATGGTGTGACAGTTTAGTTTCACATACACTGATCAAGGCTCCTCTGGAAGAGTGTCAGTGACGGACTCGGCTTAATGTCGGTTGGGAGCCTGTTCCAAAGCAAGGGAAGTCTGTGAGTTAGTAATGTATCCCTCCAACATGTTCTATTTAATGTTGTGATGGTGATATCCCTAGAGCATGTGGTACAGTGAGCTTGGGTTTACTTCAGATAGCGCATGTACATCAGTTCTGCATTGGACATGGACCTGTCTGTTGGGCAGAGATCTCCTGAGCAGACAGTATGCAACAGAGTACAGATTGAGTTAAATTCAGTCTTGTTGCATGGGGCAACTGATTGAGGCCAGTAATCCTCTTGTTGAGGTACTTCAGTGGTCTTTCCAGCTGCTGAAGGTGCCTAGTCAGATTCATCGCAAGTGTGTTGTGGTACTCTCTGACGGGTCTGATGACTGATGAGTAGAGGCAAACTCCTTTGACCTACATGCAAAGACCTTGGCAGTTTGTGGGACCACATAGCATGATTTTCTGACCACTTTGTTAATGTGTTTCTGGAAGTAGAGATGACTATCCACATGTGTCCATAGATCCCTTATTATCACCTCCATATTTAGGGTGTTGGCACCTATATGGCATTTGTATGACTGTAGCTCGAGGCCATAATTTTGACACCACATCTGTCTGACTGAGACCCTTTTCAAGGATGTCTCTGTTTTCCCAAACATCTATTGTAACAACTTTTTTGCAGTCATCCACAAACTTTGCTAAACATAGCCCTCATGTGTTTGACTGTATTTCTGAAAAGTATACACCAGACAGGAGGGGTGCCAGGACTGAGCCATGGGGGACAGCAGTTGTTACCAGCTTGAACAGCAGACCACAATTCTTACCTTGTGGGATCTATCTGTGCCCCAGTTGGCAATCCATCAGATGGCATACTTATTTATGCACAGGTTGTTGATTTTTGTGGATACGACATGTGTCTAGGATGTTGGAAAAGGGCTTTTCAAGGTCTATGTGGGACGTGTGTAGCTCATTTCATTGATGTATGTTCTGGGTGACTGCCTTGAAAACAGTCTAGCAGGTTTGGGAACCATGATCTGCCCCTGACCAAACCAAAAGTGGTAGGGTTGGGTGTTTGTAGGCTCCCAATAGCTCTGTTTATGAGTTCCATCATGATGGACTCCATGGCCTTGCAGATCAGGCTCAAAAGGCTTATAAGACTATAGTTCCCATGGTCTGTTGTGCACCAGCACTTGTGGAGTGTGCCAAATGTTGCTTTAATGCATTCAACAGTTTCATATCCTGTACAGCGGGTGAGTCTCAACAGACTGTTCAGGTGCAGGGTCTGTTTGTTTTGGAGTTCACATATGACACAGCTAGGGAAACCATGTCATCCCATAGACGCCATGTTTTTAGATTTGGAAAGTGCTGTTTAACCATTGTATATGTGATTTCTGGGTTTTCACAATATCTAGGTATGATAATGGGCCCTTTTGTTAGTGAGAGGGGGTTAAATATGTATGAACCTGTCTGACAAGATGTTGGCAATGTCAGTCATGTACATGTATCCATTTACAGTTTGCACTGACTCAGAACATATATGAGTTTACATTGATATTTATGACATAGCGAAAGAAAGATTCATGGTTCTCTATGGACTCTTTGACAATATTTTTGCCAGAACATGGATTGGATAATGTTAGGAGTGCTCATTGTTTATTGATGATACTGATCGGAGATTTATTGATCTTCTTTGAATTTTCACTTTCTTTGAACAACTTGAGTACTTGTAGTACATAGTTTGATTATGACAGGAGTCCAATATATTATATGGGTCTGTTTTCATATAACTGTGTGCGCAAGGCAGGATTGGTGAATAGTGACAAGTTTCTGGGGTAAGAACTGCAACTGCCAGATATGTGTGGCCCACTGCTGTACTCAGACATGGCCTAAGTGTGTGAGCATGCCCAGTATGACCTTTCAGTATGTTGTTGACTGACATTTGCTTCATTTATTTAAGTGTGTGAGCATGCCCAGTATGACCTTTCAGTATGTTGCTGACTGAAATTTGCTAAATTTGTTTAAGTGTGTGAGCATGCCCAGTATGGACATATATACTATATGTGTGTGAAAAATCAAGTTTGTTTTTACTTAAGGGCTCACCTTTGTGTTGTACATCGACAGGAAGCATGCTGTGCCTACAGGGCTTCCATGAGTCACTTTGCATATACTTATTAACATTTCCACATACAGGGGGGGGCAGCTATTATTTGTACATTTCTACCCGGGGGGCACACCTGATTGTTACTGTGGGTGTACATAGGATGAGGGGTTCACCTGACACTTATACACATTTGCTAGGCCTGCACTGCTATGTCAGGTATTCCATTTCAGTCTGTACTGTTGCCTATCGTACTGGCTTGAGGCATACTACTGTACTACAGATCTTAGCTTCCAATTTCATGTATATTAGTTTGTGACTTCATAGCCTATCCAACCCACATCACACTGCCTAGCCTGCTGTTATCTGTCTGCATAGGCCTGGGGGGAAGTTCAGAGGGCATGATACAGCATTTGTTTGTGTTTGCGTTAGTCTACAATTGTCCTGCTGTGTCTGTGCCAATGAAATGCTGTCATGGCTTAGTGGTTCAGTACTGTGACTATAGTGCACAGTATTCTGAGTTTGAGCCCTGTCACTGCTTCTTATTTGCCTGCTAGGCAAACCTGACTGGTTAAGGAACAGTAAAGCAGGTGTGAGCATGTTTACCCAACTTTGCTCGACTTTGCCTGACTTTGCCCAACATTGCCCAACATTGCGCTAGTTTGTGCAGTGCGCAGCTCCACACAATTGTGCTTAAATATGCTAAACAGTGGTAAAATGTGCATAGCACTGCTTTATATTGCATAAAATAGGGCAATCATGCCTCAGGTGGTGCTGCAGGGCTGCCTATGTCAGATGCACATACTACACTCCCTATACATGTTTGAAAACAGGTAGTGTCAAGATAGGCATCCCTTTTATTGTATGTGCGAGTCAAAGAGAGGTGTCATTTCCAGGGTTCCTACTGAGTCAGTGCATGTGCTATACGTTTCCTCTTTGCCAAGGCCAAGGCATACTGGGCATGCCTCCTTCTGCCTACTGGGGCAGGCTCAGGTTGTTCCTCCTCTGAGTCACGCTGTGCCTGTGCAGGCCTTGGCAATGGTGGGGGGCTGTTTGGCCCTGCCCCATGCTGTTCCTGCTGCAGCTGTTTTCACAGGATCATATTGTGTAGCATGGCACATACCATGACAATTTGGGTACATATAGTTGGTGAGTACTGCAAGGCTCCACCAGATGTGTCCAGGCACCAGAACCGTGACTTGAGCATCCCAAACCCACGCTCGATTATGTTTCTTGTTTGTGCGTGTGCCTCATTATGGAGTTCTTGTTCGGGTGTGTGTGCATTTCTGATGGGTATCATCAGCCACGGCTCCAGTGCATATCCAGCAACCCTCACTAGGTGACCATCAGGGATGTCCCAATTGGCAAATCTCTGGTACAGCTGCGTCAGATGCCAGATGTGGGAATTGTGATAGCTTCCATGGCAGCCAACACGCACATTCATTATTATGCCCTGGGCATCGCACACAACCTGGCAGTTGATGGAGGGTAAGTCCTTGTGGTTGATGTAGACCCTACCCCGCTCACCAGGTGGTGCTTTGATGTGTATGTTCATGCAGTCTATTGCACCCACTACCTCAGGGTATTCTGCTATTTGGTGGATAAGATGCATATTGCTGGCCAATGCCTCACAGGAATTGGGGAAATATACATGCTCACTGACATGTGCTGACATGGCATCCAGGAACTGGTGCAGTACCATGGATGCTGATGCCTGTGAAACCCCCATCATATCACCCGTTGGTCTCTGGAAGGTACCTGTAACTAGTATTCATAGGCCAACACATATCTTGGTGGTCAGCACAGCTCAAGAATTTGCTGCAGGAGGTCTCTGTCCACTCTATAGCGCTCCACTATCTTCAGCTCATGTAGCCCATGGTAGGTTACCCTGGGTCTGTACACTCTTCTCCGGTTCTTCAATGTGGGTTGCTCAGCAGCATTCGTAATATCACCACCCTCAGCATCTTGCACATGTTGGCTTATGATAGCATTAGCAGCCCCTAATATTTTGTCTGACTTAAGCTTTTTAAGTTTTCACTCTTTGTATACTGCAGTGTTGCAGAGTTCTTGAGAAGAAACATGGGGGAATGGTGTTTGCAGAGTTTAAAGTGCTGGGCTGAGCTGGGCTAGTCTACTGTCTGTGTAATTGGCTGATTCTGATATATTTCACCTGGCAGCTCTGTTAGTTCTACTTGGTTAACTTCCTACTACTTCTTTTCCTTCCTTTTCCCTTTCTGTTTCCACAAGGGGCAACGCCACACAAACAAGCGCAAACACACGCACACAAGCACACACGCACGCACACAGGCTTACACAGGCTTAGACGGGTGCACATGTGCACACAGGCTTACACAGGCTTACAGGCGCGCACATGCGTGCACACAGTGTAAGCACTTTTGCAAGAAATTTCAGATATATCCACGGCGTACACCTTTGGTTTCTGGGTTTCAGCTAGGACAACTGTAGACACTCCTCTTGCAATCCTGAGCAACTCATGGCAAACAAAAGCCACTCTGCTCCAATAAGCTTACAGTCTTTCAGACATACCCCCTCATGATGTCACCTATCTTCTACTCTACTACTCCCCTACTCCTACACTTACACTCTACGGACATGGCTCACATACCAGGGAAAATTGGGATTCACTATCCTTATCCTCATTTGCATAGGATTGCCTACTAATGCTTGGTTACATCTCTCAAATGGAGCTTCCCCCCTTAGCAACCACTACTCAGTAGCCATGTTGTCTTCAGCCTGCCATTCACCTGCAAGGCGGAATAATCTTTTTTTTAAACATGCCTATTTTTGGCTCTTTTTAAATTATTTTCTGTTTTTTTAAATCGCTGCACGTTTGCGCGGCGCTGCGCTACGCTTAAACATCGGAGATCGGGGAAAAAAATAAAAAATAATTTTTATTAATTTTCAACCTATAAAAATGCAAATGGCCTTATATTTGGCCATTGGCATGCTTCCTCAACTGGCTGCATCCTTTATTTGGAGCTGTCATAGCTCCGTTTAGCTATTTGCAAAATGGTACTCCGTTACCAACGAGTACATTTCTGCAAATAAAACTACTCTTCCACGGACAGGTTAGTGTTTCCTGGATCACAAATTTACCTCATTTGCATAGCTTTCAGCAGCAAATGAGGTAATTTGCATAACATAACACTGTCCGTGCAAGAGTAGCTTTAGAAGCTCTCATGCATGCCCCTGCCGGCTGTTGCTGGATCGCTCGGCAGACATATTGGCTGTCTCCTGTCTTACACTACTCTTAGACGCCATGCAAGCCTTCGCAAATCCGGAGCAAGACCATTCAGAAAAGTGGTAAAAAATCAACTTAATAACAAACAAAACACAAAACGAGTGCAGTAGAAATGAAGTAACTGAATGAGTGTCCTAATTTTATTCAAATGCTTTAGTCTTTCAAAACTTCTTCAGAAACAATTTGTAAAACAAACCACCAAAAGCAGATGTACATTTAATCAACCAATAAAATCTTATAACCATTATACAAATAATTCAGTTTATATGCCAAAGATAATTTAAAAAGACATATAAATATTATGCCAAAAAATGTATAAGAATCACTTTTTAACTTTCAGTCTTTTTTCCTCTGAAAAAAACACCTTATGATGATCATATGATTTAATCCAGGATATTTATCTGCTTTAAGTTTAATTTGTCAATCGGCTTTTTTCATTTCAACCCTATTTTTATAACTGCCTCCCCTTAAATCTAATGGGGCTTGTTCTAAAACTGAAAACAAAAGTTACTCATATTTGTTACATATTTTTGAATACTTAAATAAAGCATTTCATTCATCTTTCACTTTTATTGAATACATGGTACTTCCTTATTACAGTGGCTCCGCCGATATAATAGCATAAACAGGGAACAGGGCGAATAAAGCAGTATTGCATTTTATTAAGCCATTTCATGTTCTTGCTACATTAACATTGACAATCAAAATTCATAGGACAGTATAATTTCAGCAATTCAGCCAGTATGTAACACAGTGTCATTTGCTTTACCGAGTGACGGTACTTCCAATGTTAAAATCACATGATTAAATGATGTATACTTTAAAGAACTCCTGCAGTATGTAAGACAGTCTTCATTTTCAATTGCTTGAAATGAGTGTATTCCAGGCTGCAGGATTTCTTTGCTTTATATTTAATTAAGCCATTACATTATCATGTCCATTGATCTGCATTTGTACTTGTTCATTTGGGGTGTATTACATACCGCAGGATTTCTTTGATTTACATTTCATTAAGCCATGACATTTCCACCTGGCTTGCTTATTTATTATAATGACCTTACCTTTCTTTCTGTTGTACATTATTAACATATGTCATTTTCAAGGTTATTTAAGCCCGGAAATGTCAGATGTAGATGTGCCCAGTATGCCCTGGCTTTGGCCAAGAGACAATGCATAACACCTTCTCTGACAGCCTAGGGCCCTAGGGACTGACATCTTACTCTGACTCACATACATATATTAAAATTGATGCCAGACAACCCACACAACCTGTACCTATCCATGTATTGGCTGTGTACTGCTTCCATCACACAGAGTCAGCCCTGAACTACAGTCATTTCAACTGCTGCTTTCGCAAGGTAAGTCTCTCACCTGCACACTACTTGTAAGGATTGCTGTCATATGGTATTGTCTATATGGATCTGCAACATTTATGCAAGGAAATATAGTGAGCTTTGTGGACAGAAGTGGCATCTACATTGAACTGGGTCTATATTAGAACACTGAATGTTCTAAATAGCGAACGTTCTAAAGAGTGAAAATGCAGGACCTCAAAATCATTAATATTGAAGGCTGTGCCCCCCCACACCCTCCACTAAATATATATCCCAACTCCGAGATCACACTACAGTGAGGAAAGGGCAAATATTCCGATCTTCACTGTACTACAATCTTGAAAAAGCACTTCAAGTTCCTGCGTTAGAGCGTTCACTATTTAGAACATTCGATGTTCTACTATAGACCCATTAGACTACAGGTACCCAGTCCAATAGTATGTGTTCCCTAATAATCACTAGGCCTCATGGTTGGAATATGCACTACATCAGTCAAGGGAGATGTTAAAAAGTGGGGTCACATAATATTTGGACTACTGTCGATCCCAGCAGATCATGAGCTGTTCTTCTCCCACCACCAACATAGCGGTGTTCTCATATAACTGCTTTAACAGTAAGTCAACAATGGTATATCAGTAGACCAGGCAATCTCAGGGCTGTAACATAGAACTTGATCACACATTGTATGTCACATGTAACACAGGAATAACAACATACATATTTATGTAGTTCTAAGAAGACTGATTGGTGGCCAGATCCTACCAGAGAGGACCTCACATTGGGGGGGGGGCTTACTGTTCACCCACACTGGTAAACACATTATGCACTACATTGGTTCCCCCATGGGGGAATTTCACAGCACTGCTGCAGGGCATTGTATGTAAGGATCTGGACTATCCTTTAGGTAAGTGAGCCACAACACCACTAAGCAACAGAGTGTGTACATATTACACTTCCCTAATGTGTTTGTCTGTGCTCTGTACAAACACCTTGCATGACTCTCTTCCTGCAATATGATGGAAGTAACTCCAACATTTACTTGCATGGAGGACAACTAGCATGTAGTGTTTAGTGGTATCCCCAGATCTCTGAGTCATGTCACCTGAAATGCCATGATAAGAGTTATCATGGATACGACAGTGACACTGTCATACACCTAGGGACACTAGACCAAACACTGTTACTTTTTCTCAAGGCCAGACCATGCCTACCGACTGTAACCGGTGGAGCCCATTGACTATTACTCTATACAATGGATGTCGGACATATATCTCACTCCACAAACCATGGCCTGACAAGGTGTATGGCAGTATTAGGCCATCAGACCTTACTGGAAACTCTGTACATCATGTGCACAGAGTGCTCTGTCAGCTGCTGGATAGGCAAATGTCTGACAGTCATATTCCAGGAAGATAGCATTGGGAGACCTGCACTGCAATGATGTCAATCACCAGTGGGGTTCACCTTCTTCCATTATTGGCATACCTTGTCAATCTATTCCCTCCCTGCAGTCACAGCCACTGTCAGTGACCTCTGACTGAATACATTATCAGGTGATTGCATATTGGGAGCTGTCACAGACTCCCACACAGAACCAACAGTTATCCAGGATGGCCTAAGACACAGGCAGTTGTACTTTGAGCCACTGACAAAGGCTGCCAAGGACTGCATGATACTATCCTGTGGGAAATCATCCACCCCTGCAAACTATTATAGTGTCCGCACACCACACACAGTTCAGCCATTACACATGGAGGTATGGACACAAATAGTAATGTAGCCTTTGACTCTCACTGGTCAGAAAGATGTGGGGATGCATTTACTGTTGTATAACCTACACTGACAGGTTTTGGATGTAAATCCCAGACTGTCACTGCTATACTGAATGTGGCAGTCATCAAACCTATCATTGTGTGCAATAGCACCCTTGCTATGTCACTACACAGGCATATCATACAACTGTAGCAGCTGCACAGGTTCCATGGTACACCAATACACAGCATAGATAACATGTCCTATGGAGTCCGTGTCATGACCATACATGTGTAGTCTGTCTCCTAAATGCTTTGGAGGGGATGGGTATGGCACCATACAGTGAGGTATCAGTTCCAACTGTGTATCTCCCATGTATCCATGACAGGACTAACACATGTCACCTGTTCTACATGCCTACAACATCACTGTGATATGCATAGTACATGCTGGAGAGACCGGTATTTAACAAAGACACTACACCGTACATGAAACAGGCCCCCCCATGCATGTGAACAACACAGCTACTGTGACACAGCATGTGCAGGTTACAAAATGGGATGCAGAACATAACACTCATAATGGGTGCTGTGCAACTGTCTGTACTGGGTACATGATAATTGTAGATGGGTCATCTATGTCACCACAACTTGTAGATGCATGAGTTTCCAAAACCCTGGTGACATTTATCAAGGATAGCAGACCTTTTCACAGATTATGCATGAGTACACTGAATGCTGCCATTGTCCTTGTTAGCCTGTTATACACATAGAAACCTATGGAGCCATGCACTTAGAGTGCTATACCTTGCTGAAGACATATTTCTGATGTGCTGGCATGCCACCCTGTGCTGCTTTATTGCCACTGTGTATCCATACATTACCCCAACAGACTCCTGAACCAGAAACTGGTCCATGACACACCTGTCATCATGCAACTATACAGCCATTACAGCATGATACAACATAAAGTACATAAAAGCATGTGGCATTCTCATGACAAATGCCAGCATACAATGTCTGTTGTTAACCACTACAAGTGGCATGACAAAACAACACTGCATTACATAAGTACATGTTAACTAATATAGTCACCCTGTACATCAGACACATAGCTTCATTTCCCTGCATTGATGGCGAGGATGACAGGGATGTGGCACAGGTATTATCCCTTGCACAGGGTGTTGTGTGGAGTTCAGGAGGCATAGGCTGACCCAAATGGTTAAAAGCATGTGTGTGAGTCAGGAAGGGAAGCAGGCGAGCTGTACCATGGAAAGATGTTATGTGTGTGTCTGTAGGCAACATGCATTTGGCAGTGGT
Source organism: Protopterus annectens (assembly GCF_019279795.1). Taxonomy (NCBI): domain Eukaryota; kingdom Metazoa; phylum Chordata; order Ceratodontiformes; family Protopteridae; genus Protopterus; species Protopterus annectens. Next base: position 905,382,203 of record NC_056735.1, read on the forward strand.
GTGTGAGTATATACATGTACATAGTCAAACTCATTGCTAGCCCTATATGTATGTATGTTAGACAGCTTTGCACTGTACATTGTAGAGTTGACAGTTAAATGTCTCCAGACCCAAACACAGGAACTGGCTCTGCCAGGAGTTGCACTGGCACCTCCATGCCCAAGGTCAGAAGCAGTGCTAGTACCTGACAGTGACTGCTGTCTGCTTGGACCATGTCCACCATGGGAACTCCCAGGACCATGAGCCCATAACCTGCTACATCATGGTGGGGACAGCACATTCCCCTCTGTAGCACTGGATGTACTGCCAATGGACTCTCAGCAGATGGTGTTGCTGACCTACGTCCATGAGTCTGACACTCAACCCCAACTACACATTCTAGCACAGACAATGTGCTGTATAAGACAGGTACTGCCTCAGCCCACCTTCTGTCCACTCCATCAGTCAACCAATCCAGGGTGTCCCCAATGCGGTAGAGTCAGTCACAAATGTCAGACTGTGCTGCATCCATAACCCTAAGCATACATCTTGTGTTCTATTCAGAATGTGCCTGTGCCTGCAGGATGGCCCAAAACATGTACCAAGTGACGTGATGTGACACCTGCAACAGGTGGTGGACAGACAGCAGGCCTCCTACAAGGACCCCTGTCAATCTGCCTGTGTGGGACCTTGCCAGCTCTCTGGCTATGGCTATGGTCAGGATCTACACTCACTGGAGCCACAGTTGCCACACTTTCCTGTTAAATGTCCCACCCTCTGACTGTCCAATATCTGTGGCCTCCAGGGACTGGATATGTGAGGGCATAATGACTGTGTGCAGTGACAATGGAGGCAAAAGAGGGATGTCTACCTCTAGAACAGAGTCAGCCACCAACACCCCCACATGTGCCTCACTGTGATCACCATCATCATCAGAGTCTGAAGAGACACTGACATCAGGTTGTGTAGGGGACATAGACCAACCCCCGGTCACCTGTGATAAGAAAGAAAAAAGTGGTACATGAATACCTGCACTATTGTACATGAAAAATCCACCAATACTCATAATAACAAAGATCCACAATGGGATTAGCGATCAAACTTATTTCTGCCCCAAAATAGACTTCCTCAGAACAAAATACACATTCAGCTCAAGACCTTTATAACAATCACTTCAAGTAAATCAAGTAAAACATGACCAGTAAAATTTACCTTTTAATTAACCAATATGACACTGTACTTGATAAAACAACACATAAAAACCCAGTACACCTGTCTTAACAAATATACTGAAATACACGTTTCACTGCATAATTTAATGTCCTTTCAACTTTTTGTTTTTTAAAAGGCATTTTAGAGTAAATGCCTCATTTAAACCAGGAGGCTTATCTTTAACTGTCACTGCCAAAGAGTTTCTATTTGTTCACTACAGTCCTGTGATTACCCCCTGTAAGATCCTTATGTACCTGTTCCAGAATGGAAAATAAAAACATTCTATCCTGTTTACATATGAAATTATGTTTAAATAGGGCATTATTCTGGCCCTTAATTTGAACAGAATATAAATGTTCCTTAACAAAACAGTGTCATGCTTACCAGGAGCAGGACCATAGCCTTGGCCAATACCCGAAGGAACTCTGAAAAGTTAAGGGTGAGTAATGTCAGTACCAACACATGTTGCATAACAAGGTGATACATCCAAATATCTCACATTTACCTACTGTGTTACTTGTTGTATTGGTCACATTCTGAGTATGAGAGTACAACTGAAGTAAAACCCTCCACACCAAAGAACAAAGATCTGACACTCATGTAAATGTATGTACAGCCTGACAAACTGACTGCTACAGTATTACAATGCTAATCACAATAAGCCTACCTGCACACCCCTCTGCTGTGGGAACTGTACCACCCACCTCCATGATGTATAGTGTGATGGATGCCCGTGAGCTGTTGTTTGTGCCTAGGTTCACCAGGAATTCCACAGTGGCCTAGAATGGTTGTTCAGCTGCAGGCTATCCACAGATGATGACACGATCCCTGGCTGCATCTGCTGCCCTTCATCGTGCAGCATTGATCATGTCCATTGCACTGTATCGAACATGCTCATATGTCCTTCCCTGATGGCCCATGCCATTCACCTCATGGAAAAGGTCTGTCCACAATGCAGCTGGCTGTTCCCTGTTTTGCCTCCCCCTGGACAATAGGATGTGATGATGCTGCCTTAGTCCTTCCAGTATAATTTCATTTTCCACATCAGAGAAGGATGCATGGCATAAAGGATACATGATTCCTGAAAGACAACAAAAGGGGAATACATTACAGGGTCACATATATGTAAGTTCGCTATTTAGAGATACAGCAAGGCCAAAATGGCTGGCACTATCCACTGCTTGCTCACACGTCATACTCCACAGTGCTCAAACATACTAAGTGTGTGGATACAGCTGAGACAGCAGCAATAGTCAGGTATTCCTGTGTGTGCCATGACAGATACTGCTGCATGATCATACACCCAACACTCAGGTCTACTGTGGTATGTCCCCTACAGGCAACCCCCCAATAATACGTCTTAGGAACAGTGCCATACAATTAACAGTGTGCTATTACAACCACTATAAAGAGAGTCCAATGAGACCAGTGTGCTACAATAACAACAGACAATGCACCCTTGAAGTATTGTACATCCTGTGTAGGTATAAAACAGCAGGAGATCAATGACATGTCATTATCACAGATCTATGACAGGCTTAATGCTGTATTCCCTATTCCTTGTATGTCTATTCACCAATCTGCATCCTGTCATACACAAAATCAGTTACATACCTGATGGAGTGCAGTACTCCTCTGTTGATATGTGGTGATATTAACGTTTTCACAAAGACATGCTGTGTGTGAGGAAAGTCTCATAAAGACTAATTCCCCATAGCCAGCAGCTTGCCTTTTAAGCATGCTTCTTATCAGCATGTAATTGCCTCTAAACCAGTCTGTGGGTCTGAAATGCTAATTGCAGCTAACACAGCTGATTTACACTATCATCAGCCAATGACATGCAACCACTAAAATGGCTGGCACTATCCACTGCTTGCTCACACATGTCATACTCCACAGTGTTCAAATATATTAAGTGCGTAGGTACAGCTGAGACAGCAGCAATACTCAGGTATTCCTGTGTGTGCCATGACAGATACTGCTGTATGATCATACACCCAACACTCAGGTCTACTGTGGTGTGTCCCCTACAGGCAACCCCCCGATAATACGTCATAGGAATAGTGCCATACAATTAACAGTGTGCTATTACAACCACTATAAAGAGAGTCCAATGAGACCAGTGTGCTACAATGACAACAGACAATGCACCCTTGAAGTATTGTACATCATGTGTAGGTATAAGACAGCAGAAGATCAATGACATGTCATTATCACATATCTATGACAGGCTTGATGCTGTATTCCCTATTCCTTGTATGTCTATTCACCAATCTGCATCCTGTCATACACAAAATCAGTTACATACCTGATGGAGTGCAGTACTCCTCTGTTGATATGTGGTGATAGTAAAGTTTTTACAAAGACATGCTCTGTGTGAGGAAAGTCTCATACAGACTGGTTCCCCATAGCCAGCAGCTTGCCTTTTAAACATGCTTCTTATCAGCATGTAATTGCCTCTAAACAAATCTGTGGGTCTGAAATGCTAATTGCAGCTAACACAGCTGATTTACACTATCATCAGCCAATAGCATGCAACCACTATACAGTATATAAGGCTTTCATGTAGATTAGGGCCCCTTTCTGATATGTTGTGCTGGACATTACTTGGGTGAGGAGACTACATTATCACAGGTGGTAGGTCTGTAGCATAAACCTTACCATAGAGATGTGTGTGCTATATTCTGCAACTACTGCTGCAGGTAGTAGAACACTTTGGAGGACAACAAGCTGTAGGAGTAACTGTGGGAGCTGGGTCATCCTTGTTGCAGAGGCAGAGCCAGAGTGAAGCTACCCTTCCCACTCCAATTAAGGCATGTGTTTAAGGTAAGTATGTTAGGCAATGGTATCACTAACAGAGTACTAGGCAACATATTTGGTGTGCCCTTGGGTAAGATGCGGTGCAACTATAAGAATGTGCCCACAATTTGGGCAACTGCCAGGCTATGTGTTACAGTCTGGTAGTAATTTGCAGTGTGTATGAGGGCAGGCCTTGTTACAAGCAGGGACTTCCAATGTGTATGTTAGCTGTGCAGCTGTGATAATCTGCACAGTGACTCTGGAAGGATTGTGTGGTGCAGTCTGATATTAGTAAGCCTCATTTGCAGTACCTGCGTTGACATTCTGTGTGAATGCATATTAATGCATGACATGGCACTTTATGCACATATAGTTTTGCTATAGGCATATGTTAAGTGTGTTCCTACCTGCAGGTCTGTAACCTCCATCAGGGAAAAGTAGATATGTCATTTGAAATGTATTGTGTGGATAAAGAGTGCATGACTCATTAATTGCTGCCTTCACTATACCGTAAATTCACTTTTACACACCTCTGGATTTTAACCCAGGACTGTGTGCGACAAAATGTAGTGTTTGCAATGCAATTAACAGACTTAGCTATGTGTATTTACAAGATATATGTACACATATACAGGCTGTGACATACATTTTCTACATCCATTAGTGTGTGCATGGCTTTATATGGATGTATGTGTGCACCATGGTCCCAGTTGAACATGTATTTTGCAATTAATGCCTTAGGAGGCATCTTTTGACATTTTGCTGCTGAAGGACACATTTACCTGCTTTCACAAGCCTCACTTACATCCATTATTATATCTTTGACTTTCTAGTGGTGTACTATTGCACCAGAGTCCAAGGTACACTCCCATTTTTGATCTTTTAATTTATTTACTTTTTAAACAAGTTTGCACAGTGCAGCATGGTATGTAGGTGTCCTGAAACATGCTTAATGACTGTAACTGTGCAATTACTATGTTTTCTTTAAACAACCTGTTTTAAGTAAGAGTTGTGTGGCATGGCAGGTTAATGCAGTGGTATGCAGGTGCAATGGTCTTGGGTTTGAAATATAGGACAGGTGTTTATGTATTAATGTATTAATGTATAGTATGTGTAACACAACAGTAAATAACATAACAGTCAGTATGATAATGTACATAACTCTCAAGCTGTTAGCATGAGTCATTATGAGCCAAGTAATAAATGCAGGGACACAACTACACAGAACAATTTCACATAATGTGGACGTCTATAACTACCAAGGTATTCTGTAAACAGATTTGTTAATACATTACATTCCAGGTAATCATTTTTCTGGTAATCCTGTGACAGATGGATTAGGCAGTTTTAATTACATTACTTGAAATTGTGACACTTAAAATGCATGTCTGTGTACAGTGCATAAACTAGACATCCATCATCCCTTAGTTGGCAGGCATGGGAATAGAACCCTATAGCTGTGACTGCAGGGGACGTCTGCAAAAAATTGAACTGTATTGGTATTGCTGATAACTGTCTGTGAAATATTAGCGCAATCATATCTGTTCATAACATGGGTTACCTCAACGATATACCATATTCCATTTGTTTCTGGGGTGGGAGGAAAAAGAGAACATTGTATGACTGAATTTGTTTTGCATTCTAGAACTATTACAGTGCAATACTTGACTGCAGTGACAGCAGAACCCACATGCATGGAAGACAGCCATACTGAATGTAGTGAAACAAATCTCTTTAGGAATCAACTATGCTGATTAACACTTTATTGATATTGCTGATAAGTGTCTGTGAAATGTAACCACATATCTGTTCATAACATGGGCTACCTCACCCATATACCTTTTGTTCCTGGAGTGGGAGAAAATTTTGCATTCCAGAACTATTACAGTGCTATACTTGACTACAGTGACAGTAGAACACACATGCATGGAATATGGCTATCATGCATTTATTAGAACAGATTTATGTAGAAATTAACAATGCTGTTTAACACTTTATTTGTATTGCTGATAAATGTCTGTGAAGTCCACACAATATCTGCCCATAAAGTGGGCTACCTCACCCATATACCTTTATTACCTGAAGTAGGAGGAACAAAGAGCATTATGTGACCAATACTGACCTGGAGACAGCCTTGGACCATACCTTGATTTAAACAATACAGTTTGCAGGCCATTAGTTTTGCATTCTACAGCTATTACAGTGTTACAATTGACTGCAGCAACCTTACCATAGACAAGTAATGCATACAGCTCTGCTGCAATGGTTATGACAACAGAATCATGCTATACACAATTTGGCTTACTGTTATTGATATTGTTTATTGCAATACAGTTGTTATTGCTCATTTATTTCACTACAGCTCTACTTGCCCATTTATTGCACTGCAGTTCTACTTGCCCATTTATTGCACTACAGTTTTTATGGTGTATACTTTATTGCAGTAAATGCTTTACTCTTTCTTGCTTATTGCACTACAGTTAGAATAATAAATATGTACATACCACACTGGTGGTGCAACCTGGCCAGATGCCCAGCATGAGACTCGACATTGTGAGCCCTCTCAGCTGCAGCTGTTGGAAGAGATGCACGTTGTTATGCATACCAGTTTTGGAGACATTCAGCTTGCATACTGTTAAAGAGAGAAAAACATGCTTACATATTTGTGGGGCATTCCCACCTGTAGCTTCTTGGACCCAGGTATCCAAGGTTCCCTCCTTTCCCCTCTTCAGGCCATCATAATGGAGATGACACTGCTCACCTGTGTGGGGGATACCAGTAACACTAGTGAGTTCCCTGGCCAGATGGGCACAGTCTTCTGCCTTACAATCTGAGCCCTCGAAACCATGCTGAGGCAGTCTGGGTTCATGATTTTGTACCAGGAACCAAACAAAGACCCTGGACTCCTGAACACCCCATCTCTGCTCCTGAAAGCATGCTCCTTAACCAGAACTGCCTGCCATATCACTAGTTAATCAGACTACAAAGACTTTTGCAGAATTCCCACCTATTCCCTGTCCCCAACTATTTCCTGTTCGCTGGTCAAACAGTGACAGGCCTCTGCCTGTGACCATTTGGCCAGGGAACACAACCAATGGATCTCACCATACCCAATAGAACAAAGATGCTCTCCTCCAAAAAAAGGAAGCTAATCTGGTGGTCCCCTGCCATAAACAAACTCTACAACAGAATGAGGAAACTGATGTAGAATAAGGTGAAGTTCCAAGACTGGAAAAACTCACTTATCAGCCTCAAGAAAAAGTTGAGATCCCTTGTCAAATTCTCTACAACTAGCTATGAAAACACAATTGCAGCAGATAGTAAAGACAACCACATGGTCTTCTATAGTTATGTAAAGAATCTCCATGGCAATACCCAGATTTGCTCTGAGCTGCTGCACAACTGTACCTCCTATACCAAGCCAACAGATATTGCCAATTTACTGGCTGACAGATTCTGTGCCAACTTTACCCCTCTCTCCCCCACCAAAGGACCGATCACAATACCAGTAGATTGTCAGGCACTCAATTTTACTGCTGCACAGGTTAAAATAGCACTGTCCAAGGCCAAGAATACAGCTTCTATGGAACCTGACAATATCCCTGGCTGTGTTCTACATGAACTACAGAGTGAACTGGCACCTCACCTGTGTGCTCTGTTTAATCACAGCCTCAACTCAGGCTTTGTCCCTACCAAATGGTGCACTGCTACAGTCATCCCTCTCCACAAAGGAGGAGTGGCTACAGACCCAGAGAACTATCGCCCCATTAGCCTGATGAGTTTGATATGCAAAGCTATGGAATGCATCATCACGGACCTAATAAACAAGGATATAGGGAATCTCCAAACTCTGGATCCCACACAGTTTGGTTTTGTGAAGGGTAGATCATGCCTGCTCAACCTGGTTGACTTCTTTGAGTAAGTCATCAGAGCTGTGGATGAAGGCAAGTTAGTTCATACAGCCTACCTTGATCTGGCCAAGGCCTTTGATACCATTCCCCACTCAGGAATCATATAAAAACTCATTAAGCTAGGCATCAACCCCTATATCACTAGGTGGGTTGCAAAGTGGCTCACAGATAGAACCCACAGTGTGAAAGTAGCTGACTCCAAGTCAGACTACCAACCAGTCATGACTGGAGTCCCACAGGCTTTGGCCCTGGGTCCTCTCTTATTTGGTATCTACTTCTCTAAAGTCCAGGCCAACAAAAAGGGACTCTGGCTGACAAAGTTTGCAGACAATTGCAAGTTGGGAGCTATTATTAACTGCCCAAGTAATGTTGACATCCTACAGAAAGGCCTCAGTGAGACCAATGACTGCTGTCAGAACAATGGCTTTAAGCTCAATGCCAAAAAATGTGTCGCCATCCCCTTTGGGAAAAACCCAGTTCCCATGAATTACCACATCAATGGTAGTCCACTTAACACAGAAGGCATTATAAGAGGTCTGGAAACACAGATTGACAGCAACCTTTCTTTTGACCACCACATTGCCACTGTGGTCATAAAGTCCTTCTATGTGGCACATCTCATTACTAAGGGTTTTGCATCCAGGAAGAAAGAGGTCATTGTCTCCCTCTACTCTTCCCTCATTAGGCCAGTCATCGAGTACAATGTCCCATTTGGCATGTACCTCAGTAGACACCTGCAACCACTGGAGAAGCTGCAAAAGTACCCCACAAAGAGGATCCTAGGCCTTAAACACTTGTCCTATATGGACAGACTCAAAAAACTCCAACTATTCTCTGTCTCATATCACCTACTTAGAGGCGATCTCTGCTTGACTTACAAAACCATGTCTGATCCAGCTCTGCTAGAAATGCTAAATCTAAAGAAATCCTAATCCCTCCACATCACACGCTCCAGAGACCTCAACCTCATTACCACAATCAACAGAACAAGATGGAGGGACAGGTTCATAACCCAGAGGCTGCTCATGTTATGGAATAGATTTCCCATACATGTCAAACAGAGAACCTCACTGGCCTTCTTCAAGAGAAATCTTGATGAGTGGATGGTAAGTAGAAAATCCACCCTGGGGATCACTCCAGTGGCTCTACTTGACAGAGGCACTGGGAACTAAGGTCGGATGGCACAATGCCAGGGTAATCCTATGGTCTATTCTTGTAAAGGCTCTAGGGTCATTAGCCTAGTACACACCTACGAACCTATGAACCTATTGCACCTAATATAGGCTGTTTTCCCTCCTTTACACATTACTAAGCAACATTAAAAAAAAAGTGCTGCATTGTTCAGCATCACTCAAACCATCTAAGCACAGCTAAGCAGTGAGAAAACTCAGAGAACCATGGGTTTAGCTCAGCGTAGCACCACACAAACAAAAGTAGCCATTATCATGTTTAAAAACTGCTCATCCCAGTCCAGTAGTGCCATATTTCACAAATTTGTTTTTAAAACTAAACATATATAATACATTAAATTATGGACATCTTATCTTAGCTACAGATCTGAACCAAGGACATACTAAAACTTAGGCTGTATCTATGCCCATTTAGCTACTTGGATATTATGAAAACTAGTATATGTTCACATATACTACTGGGCTACCTGTTAGCATTGCTAAGCACCATGGCACACCATGCAACCGTGCTTAAATAGACCCAAACATAAATAATTAATTACATCTGGTTTCAATTTTAGATGTGTAGCAGCTGTCGGCTATGTATGTGTGAGTGCTGCTCGACTCTGTGGCATTCCACTCCACACCACACAAACAGCAATTAAAAATAAAACAGAAAAAAATACAAAAAAAGTTAAAATAAGAAAAATGCATAATTATGACAATTAATGACATCCAGTTTCTAGTTTTAGATGTCTGGCAGGAGTCAGCTGTCAATATGTAAGCACAGCTTGGCATTGCTGCGCTCCACGTCATGCAGCGCAAACATACAAAAAAGAAAAAAAAAGCTTAAAATGAAATATTTCATATTTGTCCCAATTCACAATGTTTCAACAGTAGCGGGGAACAATACAGGCCATCAGCACCCACGGGTAGCCTCTACACTTCTCCCTACACTTATTCAATACCCCTGTTCCTATTCTCTCCCTCTGCCGAATGCCATCATTAGTATGCATGGCATGCTACAAGGGGTAACCGTGGCCATGTACATGGATACATTCTGTGTAGGCTCTACATGGTGCCTACACAGAGTTTATTAAATCCTGGGGTATTTTTATGTAATCATAGCTCAAAAACAATTAAAATTGGTAACTGAGATGCGCATTGCAGGCACTGTGTTACAAAACCAAAGTCTGGTTGACTAGCTGAAGACAAGTGTTAACTTTATCTGGGAGATAAAACTGAAATCTAATTCATTTCTTGTACAAATGAGTACAAACTAGAAAGAAATGCAAGGCATTCAGCATTAAATTCCCCATTAAGTTGTCCATCTGAGTTCTGGCATGAATATGAGCTGTTGACCTTTATCTATCCCACCTCACTTCCTAACTACCCTATCTTCAACAGCTTCACTCTCTCTTACATTTATAGACACTATTCTAAGCCCCTTATCATGCTGCCTGTAATCTTAAAGAAGTACAATATAATACATACATAGAAAAATCAGGTAGTACTACCAGTTATGCTATCATACCTTCATAACTTTTATGCTGACATTGCACAATCATTCTGCCCTAATAAATAATTTTGCACATCACCTATAAACATAATATTTACTGACTACATATTTATATTAAGTTAAGGAGGTATTTGGTTATGGTGCTATATCACTTAAGGTAGTATCAATAGATTAGTTGACTACATTCTGTTAGACGAAAACATTTAACATTACCAAAGTTATTGCATTCAGCTACACAAATACAAATATGTAGTTTTTATAATTTCTGCTACTGCAACAAAAAACTTTTAAAATAATAATTTCTCTAACATCATACATATGCTAGCCTGTATCTCAACCATCTATACAAAAATGCATTTCAGCTATTTCATGTCTATTTCATTTTGGCAAAGGAAGAAATTTTTGTTTTAATATAGCAAACATAAACAGTTGTAAGCTATGCCATTTAGTTAATACAACGGTTAAGGTAGCCAGAACAGAGCTTGGCACAAATATAATATTCCCAGAACATGTGTGAAATGATCACTGTTTGTGCTCAACCCTTGCAGAATCCCTCACAGCGTGGTAATACATCCATCATGCAAACTCCTTGGTACCCTATTGTTTAGTCATTCCCCTAACCTTTGCTAAATAAGTGCATAGAACACATATAATTTTAATATAATTAGATATTAACGAGTTTTACTGTTTATAAAGAGAAATATTATAGTAGCTGTAATTTATCATATTCATTCCATACACTGACCATATAATTTACCATTCCATGTACTTATTCAAATGTGTACACAATTGGTTTATATTTAAAGTGTATTGGTCATGTTCTGAAGTGCATAAGAAACAAACCTTTAGAGTTTGATATAACCTCCATACCATATATAATACAAACACACTGGAGTGGATATTATTAAATAACCCCTCTCAATCATTCCAGTTAGGTTGCCTTTCTGATGGTCTGAACAACCACCTACCCACATTTCTTATACGACAACATATATTCGCACTAAAACCTACTATGTTTAAACAACTCAGAAAAAAACATAACTTCAATCTTGACAACTTACTAGCTGACCTACAAAGGTGCAATCAGACTCCAGTCAAATACCTTGACCTAAATGATGCAGCAAACCACTTTAATAAATCTTTCTTAGATATATTAAATGCACATGCCCCTGTTAGAACAATCAGAGTAAAATCAAACTATGCCCCCTGGATAAGCAAAGACACTAAGGCCCTTCTGAAAACTAAAGATAAAGTCTGGGAATTATGGCGTAAGACTAACACAGTAGTTTCTAAACAACGGTATCAAGAACTTAGAAATAAGGCAAAAAAATCAAATAAAACAGTATAAAATAAATTTCTATCATAACATTCAAAACACACATCCAAAAAAACCCTCAAAATTCTGGCCAGCTATAAACTCAATCCTTCACCCAGGAAAATCTACTACACCAACGCCACACATCCACAACAATTCTGATAGCATAGCTACCATTTTTAACAAACATTTTATTGAATCTATAATTGCCCTTTAAAACAGCAAACTCCTACTCCTGATACGAAACCAGCCAAATCTACATCTAGCAATGCATCATCCTCCTTCTCCCAAGTTCCTACAGCCACTATAAAAAAGCTACTACAGAAACTAAAAGCTACTACACTTGCCATAGATAACTTACTCAGTGAATACCTCAAAAATTGCAGCTGACTCTATAGCCTTCCCAGTATCAATCCTTATAAATAGATCCATTCTCATAAACAAGGTTCCTCAACTGTGGAAAATGTCCCATGCAATCCCACTTCATAAATGGAGACCTTCCACAGATCGGCCAATTGCTATTCTTTCACCTCTTTTTAAGCTACTCGAAAGGTGTATTCATCTCCAGGTCATGAAAGTCTTACTAACAAATAACCTTCTCACAAACACTCATCATGGGTTTCACCCATCACATAGTACCACTACAGCTCTCTTATCCTTCACTAATGCCATAAACTATTACAGGAATAACAACAACGTTGTATCTGCCATCTTTCTAGACATATCAAAAGCTTTTGATATGGTTCCCCCATTCCAAACTAATAGATGTACTAACTGAACTATCCTTCTCACCATCTGGCACAGCATGGTTTCATAACTATTTATCTGGCCATCAACAATCTGTTCTATGGCAAGGTGACCTATCTCCATGCCTTCCTTTATCCATTGGTGTCCCCCAAGGATCTATCTTGGACCCTCTCCTTTTCTCCCTCTTTACTAATAATCTACACACAGCTACTCCACATGGTTCTATAATACAGTATGCAGGTGATTCAACACTTATCTGTGCTGCCACTTCTCTATCAACTCTTCATTCTCAAACACAGGAATCTTTCACTTCTGTTGAAACATGGTTAGCCAATGCCCATCTAATCCTGAACCCAAACAAAACTAAATTATTACTCTTCCAACCTAACAAGACATCTATCTCATGCCCAGCATTTAACATAATAGCCAAAGACAATACTGTGATCTCCCCGACAACCCATACAAAGCTTCTAGGAGTGGAAATAGACAATACCCTAAAATTTGACTTTCATGTCTCCCTAACTATAAAAAAGGTCCATAAGAAATTTGGAAGTCTATATAGGTACAAAAGGTTCCTGACCACAATGGCCAAAATTACATTAGCACAAACCCATCTGCTCTCCACTCTACTATATGCCTCTCCAATTTTAACTAATCTAAGGAAAAGTGACTTATCTAAGCCAGAAGCATGTTATAATAAAATTGCTAAGTTTGCATCTGACTGCCCATATAGAACACATCATTGTACAGCATTAAGGATACTAGACTGGCTTGAGCTTCCCAACATTATTCTTTACAACCAACTCTCACTAACTCACAAAATTGTAACACAACCAACTAGAACCCCTGCACTACAAAATCTTGTCCTTCCTTTCAGTTCCAGCAGACCACTATGCTCTAACAACATGACCTTACTCACCATCTCCAAGGCCAACAACACTGCAGGAGAATCTTTATTTTCCAACTATATATCTCGTATATGGAAACCCGCGATGGTGGTGCTGCGGTAGCATTGTCGCCTCACAGTAAGACGCTGTCCGGTTCGATTCTCAGCTAGAGTGTCTTCTGCATGGATACATGTGTGAATAGGCGTACCTTCGTTGAAGGTTGTGCATCAGGCCTGGCAAGCCGGTACGTAAAAATCAACTGCCAATCATTAGCAGACCGGAGTTCCACTGTGGTGACCCCTAACCGGGAAAAGCCAAAAGACACAAATATCTTGTATATGGAACTCCCTTCCTAACTCCATTCTCTCAATCTCATCCACTAACCACTTTAAGCCATCACTTAAAGCTTATCTAAAAAATAAGTGGCTATGTTTCTGTACTAACCCCTTATGAGTGCTCTGATACATCACAGTATACCCAAAACATATCCAACTTCTCCCCCAGTGTTTAATCCTTTGTTCCTACTGACCTGTCTCAACCTTATATCTTGACATAAGTCATACCTACAAATAGTACTAGCTATGTTCAAAGCCTAGGTTTTGTTGTCAAAATGTAACAAATGTGTATTTTTTTATGTATAGTACATTTTGTTTACTTTATACTTTTTTGATTATTGCAATGTGTGCATGAAAATTTACTGTTACTCATGGAGCTTTTCTCTCCGGGCCTTTGCTGAAAAAGGACCTGTGTCCAGTAAGATTTTCCCAGTAAACAAATGTTAAATAAATAAATAAAATAAAATAATACCAAATGATGCAATTTAATGCAAAAAAGTGCGTAGTTTATGCACTTTATTTTGTTGATAAGGGTGGCCTCCTGATTTTTTTCGCAGACCTCAAAATCCCTGCAGTGACATGAAAAACTGAATTCACAATACCTCAGAACCTGAATTAATGTACAAACTACTTTATTTCCATGCTAAATAAATTAGTAGTAGTTTCATAAAAAAAGTTGCCAACTATATCTTGCAAGTGGTTTACCTCAAATGGAAAATTAACACATGGTGATGTAGTATTGAAACCAAAATTTAAGTAAGAAGTTACTCCTGTGTAAAGAAGCAAGTTTTTTCTTAACCACAAAGCTTTATAATTGTGCATTAACTATTGTCCAATACCTACCATGACATCATTCCATAGATGTGGTTATAAGGAAAAACTCAGTGAACAATGAAACTGAAAAAAAATGAAACAACATGCTACAACCTTCATTGCTTGCAAAATTGCTTGCAAGTTTAATGTGAGTAATGTGATGTAATGATATGTGAAAGTAATTGTTAAACAAGGACGCTTCTATAAGTGACCAATATACATTAAGCATTCACTTTCTGATATCATACAGCAATTTACAAGATAGATAAATTAATAATTAAAAAAATTAAATGATAAAAAGATAGCCTTTCTTTACAACATGCTTCTTTTGTTTTTAAGTGCTCATTTTTAACCCAACTGTTACAGAGTACCACAATGCTGTTACCTCACAATGTTTAGTTGGTTCTCCACTCTGGTTCTCAGCCAAAGTGCCTTCAGTGTGAGTCTAACTTCTCTTTCTTCACCCCTCTCTACACATTCACTACTCTCTTCTCACCTCCCACCCCAAACTATCATGACCATGCACATCACACCTGCAACCCTTTTACACCAAATTCTCCTTCCCCTCTCCCTATTCCGCCTATTACACCTAACCTGTCTGCCTAACTTTACCTATTCCCCATCCCTGGACAGCACCACTCTTCACTTCTCAAAAGAACCCTGCTACTATTCTAACATCTCACCTCACCTCTGCCGAACCAACGACTCTTTTCTCTTTACCATAACATTTTTCAGTTACCCAACTTTCCATCCCATCCATCACAATCCCAATACTTTACACATCCCTTCATTTAACCCCAACTCTACTAGTGCTTCTAAACTACTAAGCCTGATTCCCAAACTTACCCCTATCCTACTCTCTGGCGACATCCACCCCAGTCCAGGACTCCCTGTAAACCAGCCTTCATATCAACTTCCAACCCCCACTCCCTCTCCCCACAAATCCTTACTTCTCACTACCATTACCGCCCAAAGCCTATGTAACAAACTACCTACTTTCCATGCCTAGCTCGCCCATAACCACCCTGACATAGTAGCAGTCACAGAAACATGTCTCAAACCACATCTGAAAGACTCCAAAATCACCCCCAACTATAGAATCACTAGAAATGACAGAACCCTAAAGAAAGGAGGTGGAATAGCACTACTTTTTTCTTCCTCCCTAACAGTAATTTCTTACGCCAACCACATACTTAAATTCAGTACAGCTAAAATAACCCTAGCCCTGCTGAAAATCAACAACCATAAAAACATAGCCATAGACACTCTTTATATCCCTCCTGGAAATAACATTCCCCTTCTGGAAGACATACTTTCTTGGTTCTCCACTAATATTAACACGAAACAATCATCTTAGGAGACGTTAGCTTTAACTGGACTCCTATTCAATCGACCACCTTCTCGAGGCTATCAACTTATACAGCTTCTCTCAATTAGTTAACTCCCCTACTAGACCCAACAAAGACAATCCTTCAGGAAGCATTCTGCACTGGATTTTAGTCTCCCAACCCAATTATATCTCTAGTAGCGGCACTTTGCCTGATTCTCTCAGTGATCACTTACCTGCCTTCATTTGCCGCACCGCTTCCACCATACACTTACAGTACAACTATATCTTGACCTCCATCCTCAAAAACTTCAACCCACAATCCTTTTCCAATAGCTTGAAACTAATGAACTGGAACCTTCTGAAAACTCTTACTCTTAAAACCACTGTCACTTACTTTAACACTACTTTTACTAACTTATTAAACTGCTCTTCCCCTCCCAGAACTAAAAGAGCAAAATTCATTACTGCCCTATGGCTTTCTAAATCTATCCCTTATGCATACTCATGACAAATCATGTAAACTCTACCAAAAATATAAAACACCAGACATCCTCACTGAATACAAACAACTTCATAACAAAGTAAAAAAACTAATTGCTTCTGACCACAAATCCTACTACTCTAAGCTTCAAAACAACCACAAATCCAGTCCTAAAAAGTTCTGGAATAATATCACTTCCCTCCTCAGTCCAGGCCAAATAAACAATCCGTGGCCTTGCCCTAGCTCTGCTGACTATATTATAGCCTCCAAATTTAACGACTTCATTATAGACTCTATTGCCAAGCTCACCCCATCTTTCCCTCAGATCTCCATCACTCCATTCACTCCCATTACCCATAACCCTCCCCTACCCCCTTACTTCCCACCCACTCTCTCTTCTCCTTCAAATCCATCCCAGTCTCCACTGTAAAACAAATCCCCCCAAAACTAAAATCCTGCTCCAATGCCCCTGACAACCTTCCTACTAACTTCCTTAAGCTAGCTGTTGATGGCATCGCACTCCCCATTTGTATACTAATCAACCATTCTATACAAGAATCTTACGTACCCTTCCTCTGGAAAAAAAAGCCTTTATCATTCCCTTACATAAAGGAGGCAACAACACTGACATCCCCAATTTCCACCCCATCTCCATCCTCTCCCGCTCTCAAAAATTCTTGAAAAATGTATTCACCTTCAACTTCTACACTACCTCCTCAACAACCACTTACTTTTCCCATCACAACATGGATTTATACCTGGACATAATACCACCTCGGCCCTTCTATCCTTTCTTTAAAGCATCAACTGCCCCATTATTGTGGTAATATTGTATCTGCTCTTCTCTTAGACCTTTCTAAGGCCTTTGATACAATATCCCACAGCCTACTTCTTTCTAAGCTCTCCCAGCTTAATCTCTCTCCCTCCTCTTTGAATTGGTTTTCCAGTTATCCCTCAGATAGACAGCAAACCACCAAATGGAATAATTCCTCCTCTTCCTCCTCCCTCTACCTTAACACTCAGACTTGGTCCACTTTTATTCAATATCTTCATAAATGACTTCCACCAATGCATTCCCAATGCCAAACTTGTACAATACGCAGATGACGCAACCATTATTTGCTCTGCAGAATTCCTTCCCTAACTTACACAAATAACACAAGCCGCATTTAACAGCTCAGAGATTTGGATGCAAAATAATCACTTAGTTGTTAATGCATCCAAAACCAAAATTCTTTACCCCCTCTAAAAATAACAAAATAGACACAAACACCTTCTCTATATTTAGCCAAAATAAAACTCCCATCAAAATAGTCTTCCAAACTAAACTTCTAGGTGTCCTTATTGATGAACAGTTAAAATTTGACCTTAACCTCCAAACCAACATTAAGAAAACCGACCAAAAACAAAGGCACAGCTGGTACCTCACATCTTCAACTAAGCTTACCCTCTCTACCACCTACCTCCTCCTCTCCCACATGTATGGAGCCCCTCTCCTTACCAACCTGCAAGCAACCCTCAAAGCTAAATTAGCATCCTGTTACAATAAAATCGCCAAATTTGCTACCAGCTCCAAATCCTCCTTCCACCACTGTGACTCCTTACACTCTCTGAACTGGCTAGAGCTCCCTAACTACCTATCCTTCATTCAACTCTCCAGCCCATAAGCTCATTTTCAACCCTTCTCAATGCCCCTCCCTCTCCTCCATCTTTCAGACTGAACCCTCAGATCTAATAACAAAAATCTCCTTGCAGTACACAAACCATCACGTACCTCTGATCAACTTCTTTCTCCCTTGCATGAAAATGGAACTCATTTCCTCCCCACATCCGCACTACACAAAATCTTTCCTCTTTTAAGGCCTTGCTCCATTCTTATCTCACCTCTACCTGGGGATGCTCCTGCTCTCACCCATCCTAATTTTTCCCCTCCTACTCCTACTCTTACTACCTTACCCTAGTTCAGTTATGTAGTCTGCCTGTCATATATGATAAAATGTATATTCCCTTTTTAGGGTTCTACACTACTGATGTAACAATGACTCTGTTGTATTATATCATATTTTCTAGAACATACTGTATTAACTCTTAGTATTATCTCTTGTATATCTCTTGCATGTACATACAATTGAACTATTACTGTATTGATTTTTGTTACTACTTCTTGCTGATTTTTGTACATATATACTATGGAACTTTTCTCCCTGGGCCTCCATTAAAAAAGGGCTCATCTTGGCCCAATGGAGGTCCCGGTTAACAAACTGCAAATAAATAAATAAATGTGTCCTCATTCTTTTCATGTGTGATTTTGCTGAACACTTAGTTGCATTCAACATTTCATGGATGAGCCATAGGTGAATTGATGATCTTCTAATTTCCTTATTGATATGTGTGTGCTATTTGACAACTTGTGTATGTGCATCATGTGATAGTCTGGTACCCTGTTCTGATTAATTTCTCTACAATAATAGGTTATGTCCACAAATAAGGTTTGCACTAACATTTGAAAGACTACAGAGCTTAGAATTTGTTCAAGAAGCCATTTATAAATGTTATAGAATGACAGCTTTGACTGCAGCTTTTAGTTCATTAAACACAGTATTGCTAGTAAAATGTTTGCTCTTGCTTTCTCTAAATATTTTTCAGATTCTAGAATGTGCATGCTTGTTTCTGAACATGTTCAGGCTTTCATATAACCTAATTTGGTGATAATTTCAAAAACCTTCAAGAAACACTTAATTATAGTTCTTTAGAGTGATTATCAGTGCATATATATATATATATATATATATATATATATATATATATATATGATACTTCAACAAACACCCTTAAAATATTATACAACCAACACAGTCAGCTTTCAGTATTACTATATTAAATCAGTTTAGTGTATTTAACATTTGTTCAGCTCTTGTACTTCTGTATATGACTTTACGTAACTTGATATAACTTAAGATTTCCCATGAAAAGTTTGTTGTTTAAGTACTGCTGTGTCCAAACTCTTCAATAACTTAATAAATATTATTAGTCTTACACCTGGACTTAGTTTAACCTAAACATATTCATTGCTTTTTACACAAAATGAATAAATAAAAGACAAGGCGAATTTCTTGTAATATGCTGCTACAGACAGTAACACTATGCCATATTAATAATTCACATTATTTTCTAGATCATTTAAGATCATCCAATCTACCCTTTCTTTTCGTGCCCAGCTATGACATCAAATAATCACTGTCACAGTCAAGATTTAGAATTTATATTGGCTGGTTTCCAAGAAGATCCCATAGTTCAACGCTGGACTGCTGTTCCTTTCTCCATAATACTGCTGTTGTCATTACTTGGCAACATCACAGTGTTGTTAATTATAACAACTACTAAAAGGCTCCATGAACCTATGTATATTTTTATTTCAATCTTAGCCACAGTAAATCTGGTGTCAAGCATTTCTCTCCTTCCTAAGGTACTAATAGTATGCTGGTTAGACATCAGAATCATAGATTTTTATGTTTGCTTTCTTCAAATGTTTTTTGTTTACTCATCTGCAGTCATGGAGTCTTCCATGTTAACGCTGATGGCTTATGATCGCTACATTGCCGTGTGTATGCCTTTGAGATATTCATCCATTGTGACAAATAAATTTATAATAAAAGGCAGCCTAATAGTTATTATTAGAAGTGTCTGCATTATCTTACCAGCACCAGTGCTTGCTGCATTAATACCATACTGTGGTCCCATTACAGTTCAAAATATTTATTGTGACTATTCATCCATCATTAAAAAAGCAAATGCTCATTCATTCTTCATTGATATTTATCTGTTTATTGTCTTTGCTGTAGTGGGGATACCTGATGCAGTTTTGGTTCTTCTGTCATATTGCCTAATTGTTAGAGTTGTGCTAAAACAGAGATCAAAAGAAGCACGTCATAAGTTGTTTACAACATGCAGCACACATTTACTTGTTATCATTCTGTTCTATACAATAGGATCATTAGCACTATTTATATCACTTCTTGAAAAAACATTCCCAGCCTATGTACATGTCATGTTTTCAGTTTTCTTTTTCAGTATGTCTGCAGCAGTAAATCCAATTATATATGGTGCAAAAACAAATGAGATCTGGCAAGCCATATTAAAGCATTTAATAATGTGCCAAACAATATTAACCCGTAATAATAGAATGCATTAATGATAACAGAAATTTGATTTTATTACATGGGAAATAAATACAATGTTTTAACTTGCACTTTTTTGTTTTTGATTTAAAAAAATGATGGCGCTCTCTCCAAACTGTATTTATACTTTATGAACTGACTTAATGCATAATAGTTATTTTAAGCTCTGTTTGTTTTCAAGAAACTTCCATTTAGCCCAAGATCTATTGTTTTACAGTAAACTTCATATTCATATGAGGATGTTTAAGAATGTCAATTATGTACAGAGTGAGTAGTCTTGTGCAGATAATTTGAATATCACATTGGATGCACAATTCTTACTGCTTTTCAGCTTTCAGTAGGGCAATAAATCAGCTTCTAGATGTCAATTAGAATATGTCTGTGATACAATATTCTCATTTCAGTAAGCTATACTATAAACTATATTCAAGGCCATGAGACATAGATGGCTGGGATGCCTCATAAAAGTTTTGTGTTAATATGCCCCAAAATAGCAAACAAGCATGAAACATTAACATTAATCTTTTTAAAACTGGTACAGTTTCTCAACTACACATTTTACATTTTCTGTGATATACTCCTATTAAAAAAAAATACTTATTTATATTTTTAGAAAGAAACTATTTAACTTGGTGAGAAACAGAGAGCTGAAAATTAGGGTGATCATTATAATGCTTCCAGCTTTATAAATTAAGTTAATGATGGAACACACATACTTAGCAAGATATGTTGTATTCTATGTAACTGAATGATCTTGGATAATGAACAAGACCGATAGTGCACTTCACACCCTATAACAGGGGTGATCATGGACTTGTATAAACACATGAAAGCTGAAGACATCCCCATGCAGCTATTTTAAAAAGATATGAAATTCAGCTGTCTATGGGTTCTCTGACTTACAACAGAGGTAGCTTTACTAAATGAAATGCTATTGTCTATCGCATTGCTCAATCAACTACCTTAAATGGCACTATATAGGGCAGCAAAACTAATTGGAAAGATAACTAAGTTTGACTATAGTTACATTAAAACACAGTTTCAGTTCATATAGCTGGCCTCACACCACATACATGTACAAACTGAATATTTCTGAAATGTTTACTTATTCATTGTTATGTGCAAATGTATACAGCTTTCAGTATTCTGCAAATTCTTAAATCAATAAAAAGGAAACAGGTTTTTCACAGGAAAAATGATACAAAATATGGTCTAATTGGATTCCATTGAATATTTAAGCAATAACTGATAATGTGGTGTGGTATATTGAAGATTTACCCACAGCTGGTGTGATTTAATCACGAGGGTGAAGCCTGAGTGATTAAATAAAGTCAACCGTGGGAAAATTTCAATATACCACAACCATGGCATTTGTTATTTTAATTATACAATGACATTATTTAAGAAAAAAAATACTTACTTTTCTTAAATATTGTCTTTGTATAACGGTGCATTATTGTTCTTCCACAGCTGGTTGCATACTGCTGACTTGTTTTGATTACTGTGCATGCATGTGGGACTTGTGTACATCAATGCTTTAAAAAGGAAGCAATGGAGAAAAGAAAGTCTCTGTTGCTCCGTTTTTGTTTTCTTTTTTTTTTTTTTTTTTTTTTTATTATCATTAAAAAAAAAAAGTTTGGGCTTCTTTATGGGGTAGGAGAGAGAAACAGAATGGAGGAAATGCAAAGAAAACCAGGTACGTGTCTTTAGTTTTAAATAACGTACCTGATTTTCTTTGTATTTCCTCCATGCTGCTTCTCAGGTATGTCCAGGGTACAGACTGTAGTTTTTTTTTTTAATTTTTGTTGAAAAAAAATAAGTTTCGGAATATACGAATGGAAAGAAGTCCAGGTGACCGGACCTTTTTCCGTTGGTATATTCTGGGATTTACTATGGGCACACTGGTTGGGTTGGCCAATCAGCGTGCACATTTTTGAATACTAATGGCCAGTCATTGCACAATCCACTGTATATAACACACTACACTGATTTAACACCACTAACCATAACTTACTGTTTCTAATTTCTGAGCATTTCTGTTATCAGTTTAATTATAAACAAGTTTATGTCTTAGAGTCAAAAGATCCAGAGTTATTAAATAAATCAAAGATGCCATCAAATGCTTTGCCTGCATTATGGCAAAAGTCACGGAATAAAATATTGTGTCCATTGTCCAGCTTAGTCTACAAACGTTTTATACGTGAAGAAACATGCAGGAACTAAGAAGAGTGGCTCAGCACCAGTATTTATTGAACAGTTGCGCTGTGTTTCCTGAAGATGTAAGATTTAGACAGTCTTTTGTTCTAGGTTCTAGAAAATATGCCATTCTCTCAGTAAGCCATTACCCAAGAAGTCTAATGCCATTACATCAAGAGACTGAACAGATCTCTGAGAAGAATGTCCATAACTATTTACATAATGTAAATTAAAGAACTACATTAGCTGTGGCTGTACACAACAACTATAAAAAATTCTGTGTTGGCTTATTATGCTCTCTGTGCACCAAAAGTGTTAAACACACTCATATTTGCAGTATGCAACATTGTACAGAGCCCTAGGGATGACTTATTTCAGCTCAGAATTTCTGAATTCCTTTTGTGAATCAAATACTGTAGTGGGGAAGAGCTATGAATGCTTAGTGTAATCAGCCCACAATAAATCAGCAGTTGCTTATAATCAGCAGCCTATGTTATCATGAATCCCAATAAGCCACTATACCCACACAGTTAAGCACCACATTTTTTGAACTGGCCCATTATTCTTTGTGCATTCACTGGAAGAACAACAAATGAATAAAAATGAGAATACAATAGATTATGGAAAATGTTATAAGTATTGTCCATGTAATAGTATGACATTATGTTGTTACATGTTAGAGCATGATTTTCAAGTGGCCCGTGAAAAACGACACTTGAAAAATGAGTCTATCTGAGATTACATCAACCAACTCCTCTCCTGGACAATCCATCTGCATTGGCATTATTAACATCACTACAGTGTTGTATTGTCATGTCATATGCCTGCAACCTTAGACTCCACCTCAGTAACTTGACATTTTACTTAGCCATGTTAAAAGGTTATGATCTGTGAATAAATTTAATTTTCTTCCACAAAGATAGGGCTGCAGCTTCTGCAATGCTCATGCTATGGCTAGGCATTCTTTCTCTACAGTTGCATAACATTGTTCCCTAGTTTGAAGTCTATGTCTAAGATATACCACTGGGTGTTCCTCTCCTTCTAAGGAAACTTGGATAAGTACAGCCCCCACCCCATAATTTGCAGCAACTACTTGCACAACAAATTATTTGCTATAATCTGGGCTAGCTACCACAGGGGGTCCTCCCAAAATCTCTAAAGTTTTGGAATGCCTGCTTACAATCTATGGTCCACAATACCTTATCTGGTTTATTTTATCCTAGTTAGGACATAAGAAGTGCAGCTATTGTGCTATAATTGGGCACAGATTTTCTATAGTACCCTGCTATCCCTAGAAATGCTCTCACTTGCTTTTTAGTAACAGGAACTGGCCACACTTTAATAGCTTCCATTTTGACAGCTTCTGGCCTAATCTTACCACTCAAGTACAAAAAATGGCAAAGTCACATCCAAATAATTTATTGTAAGACTAGTTAAACACAAAGCTTTCAGATTACTCCTTCTTCAGTGTGATAAAAATGCATTAAACACATTACTATTTAAATTTAAAATTAACATCACATTACAACAATCAGCCAACCAACATCATCATCATCAATTAGTAGTATCATTAATAAAAAATGTATCTTTTTAAAGAGAAAAGACTCATAAAAATTTCTTATAAAATATTCTTAAAAAAGGCTATAAAAGTATAGCCTATGTAGTAGTAGTTATTTTTGAGACATAAATGCATCTTTTTCAATATAGGTTTAACTGATACAGCGGAATTAATGCCTCGGGTGCTATCTGCTTGCAATCTAACAATCCAGTTATACTCTTTGGTCTCTAGGGCATTATCTTTATCACTCCCTATCAGACTAGTATAACAAATATCTATAATCCTAAATAAAAGGTATGTGCACTACCAAAATCAGCATTGTGTTTTGCAAGAGCATTTGTCAAAACATTTCTTTTAATATCTGACCTGTGTTCAGTAATACGTTTGCATAATTTTCTGCTTGATTTACCAACATAAAAACTTGAACATTTGTCACATGCAGATAAATAAACAATATTATTAGAATTACAAGTTGCTGTGCAAGCAAGGAACAAATGTTTTTGTGTTATAGGATGTGTAAATATATTACTTTTACAAATGACACTGCATACAGAGCAGTTCATGCATGGAAATGTGCCCTTTTTATTTAACTCTGATCCCCTTCGTATTTTAGTTCGTAAATCATTATAGCACCGTTTACTTTTCAAATTACTAGAATTTCTATAGGCAAATTTTGGGTAAGGTGAAATAACAGTGCCCAATTCATGTATAATTGGATTGTTAGACTGCAAGTAGATAGCACTCCAGAATAATCCATTACCAGCAAGATGTATTTCGTCCCTGTAGAACTTGGAGTACTCAGGCATCCCACAATATCCATGGCCACCCTCTGAAATGGCTCTTCAGTAACAGGAAGAAGGCATTAACAGAGCCTTAACCTTGTACCCTGCCTTGTCATTGTTTTGGCACTGTTCACAAGTCCTACAATATCCTACCACATCCTTTGAAATCCCAGCCCAATAACAATTCTGCATAATATGTCTCTATGTTTTATACCCATATGACCTAAAAAAGGGATTTCATATGCTATGGCTAAAAGTGGCAGATGGTAAGTTCTAGGCACTATCAACTGCTGTATTAGCTCACCTTCTAGCCCAGCTCAAGGAGTCCACTCTCTATACAGCAAACCTTTGTTCCAGTATACAGACTCCCTCTTCCTTGAGCCTCAGGTGCCTCCTAACCACCTCCCTCAAGCTTTGTAATGTAGGGTCAGTAAGTTGTGCCTGTCTTAACTCTACCTTTGTGACCCTCCCCAGCTCGTCTTCCACAAGAAGCCTAGTAAATTCCGACAGCTGTGCCTTACTGACAATCTGGGTACTATCACTCAAAACCATCCTTGCAGTCACTGTGTCCAAGGGAACATCAGTACCTACCAGCAGCTGATGCTCACTTTCAGACTTACTTCTACAGGATAGCTCCTTCTCTGAAGCAGCCACCACACCAGTCTCACCTTCAGGTATGGGATCTGTCTGGGTCTACCTCAGGCCACTGGACCTACACGTCTTTCTCTAAGCCTGACTGTGTGTCATTGCATGCACACAAGGTACTGCATCATCAAAGTCTTTCCCTATCAGGTCATCTGCAGGAATATCCTCAGACGCAACTACCTGCTTGCTTCCTCTTCCACCCTCTCAGTCAAGATGAATCCTAGCCAAAGTCATTTGAATTGGGGTCCCTCCCACAGCTCTGACTGGAGTGAACTGTCCAAGCAAGTGCTGCTCTTCTTTAACCACTGCAGACCTCACAATTGTTATATCAGAAGCTGTGTCTCTCTTAGCAGTGACCTGTTTACCATCTACTAAGATAAGATACAACTTTTGGTGAAAATTTGACACTCTTGTTGTTTCTATGCAACTTACCCAATGGCAGTTTCTCATCCCAACTTGCTCACCTTGCCTCGATGGACATTTGGCTGCTATGTGGCCCCGCTAGTTACATTTGAAACATCTAATCCCTAACCGTATACTTGGACTAGTAGTTTCCTCTGTTACTGGTGTACTCTGTTGGTGTGGTTTAGACTGTCCCCAAGGGTTCCCTTATGTCTATGTGCAGCACTAGGTATCCCTTTCTTATGCACTGGTGTTCTGCTTGCTAAGTAGAGATTCCCTTTTCTCCCTAACTCCTCCGCAGAGTTACACTCTTGGTCAAGACGTTTGGCCTCCAGTTCATATTGGCTCTGCTTCTCCCTTTCATCCGCCTCCAGTTCCAGTCTCCTTAACTCCAGATGGATTTTCTGATCCTCTGATGAAAATGTGGACTGTCCTGTCTCAGCAGGCTGCACGATCCCAATACCAAACTGGATATCCTCCAAATGGCTGGACTGATATGTGGCTGTAACTAAGACTGAAATCATTGCTTCCTTAGTCATGATGGCATGCACCAGTCCTCAAGCTTCACACTCCTTGGCCAAATGATTCTTTTGTCAGCTTGCTATAGTCTTCTGCTGACATATTTGTCTGCTATCCCTGACTAACTAATTAAAAATAAATAAAACTGTGGTGGACTGAAATTTTGTATGTTTAACTTGTGGCTGTCAAGAGTGCACACCTTAATGACTGCCCACACATTGGCACAGTAATCAAGGAGCCTCAATTTTCACCATTGGCAAAAGTGGGGGATGCACACACTGGGAGGATGACAAGTACACACACAGTAAAGTGCAAATTCTCTTAACAACATAATCCTTAGCCAGGGTTCCAAGCCAAGTCCTCCCAACACTCTCTTTGTCTAACAAGGGATTTCTGTCCCTGCCCAAGTAGCTAACACACACACACATACATACTTTGAGATTTGATTTATACACAAGCACACACCTGGGAAAGGCTGTCAAAGATTTACTAGCTATGCCCCTTTCTGCCCAGACTATAAGGTGGTTAGCACTGCCACCAGAAACCCTTATCAGATATTTTTAAGGCCCTTAACAAAGGGTGCCCAATCCTACTGTGTAATGTTACTATTAATCCAAATGGTATTCTGACCAAGACTTCCAAGGCTATTAAGAAGTGGCCTGTACAGTGCCACCAAATACATATGCGAGTACACTAAGAGCTTAAATACGTCTCACAAATATCAGCCACAAAGATAAGTTTAAATATATTTAATAATAAATAATAAAAGAACAAGACAGTACTCGGTAAATCAACACAGTAACTTCAGAGTTGAAAATTACAGGGAATATTTAAAAACAACACTGCAGGACAGTCTCAAATAAATACAGAGAACATCTAAACTAATCGTTACTATATTCCTATCTATATTTAAACGAGATACTATGCCCTAAATCTTACTTACAGCAAGGGAAGTGAAGAGGGTGATGATGAGTGGATGCTCTTGCTAGGTCCAAGACAAAATACAAAATGCACAGTCTCTCCCTGAGAGAGTTCTTAAAATAATATCAAATATTACTGCTAAGTTAGCTTGGATGACATCAGTTTTTGTCACCTGACCAGTTCCCAAGCTAAAAACCCAATTGTAGCATTTGACATGTCTTTGTGTAACATGCATACCTCTCAGATGTTTTGCTCACAGCTGTTCAGCTATTAGGAAGTCATAAAGCAATAAAACATTCACAAAACAATGCAGAAGGCACCCCAGTTCTAGACATCCTGTCTCCTTGTTGCATTAAAATTAACTTTTATAGGACAATCATAGAACAATTTAATTTCAACTTATTTTTTTTTTTAATTTCAACTTTTAGGTTCATAGGTTCATAGGTAGGTACTAGGCTATTGGCCCTGGGGCCTATATAAGCCTAGCCAAAAAATGTACCCTGGCTTTTGCCACCAAAGAAAATTATTTTCCTGTGCCCCTGTCGAGCAGAGCCACAGAAGTGATCCCTGGGGTGAATTTCCCATTTCCCATCCAATCATCAAGATTTTTCTTGAAGAGTGCTAATGAGGAGCTCTGTTTGACATAGATAGGTTATCTGCTCCAGAGTATGGGAAGTCTCTGGGACAGGAATCTATCCCTCCAGCATGTTCTGTTTATTGTGGTGACAAGGTTTAGGTCCCTAGAGCGTGTAGCTCAGAGGGATTGGGATTTCTTTAAGTGGAGCATGTCCAACAGCTCTGGGTTTGACATAGCTTTGTATGTTAGGCAGAGATCGCCCCTGAGTAGGCGATATACGATGGAGTAAAGCTGTAGTTTTTTGAGACGGTCTGCATAGGGAGATCTGTTTGAGGCCAGTAATCCTCTTTGTGAGGTATTTCTGTGGTCTTTCCAGTTGGTGTAGATGTCTTGTGAGGTACATACCAAAAGGGGCGTTGTACTCTATAATGGGTGTAATGAGTGATGAGTAGAGGGAAACAATGACCTCTTTTTTTCTGGATGAGAATCCTTTTGTGATGAGATGAGCCACGTAGAAGGATTTCCTGACCACTGTGGCAATGTGATTATCAAAGGAGAGACTACTGTCCACCTGTGTCCCAAGGTTTCTTATCACATTTTTGGCATTAAGTAGACTACCAGCTATGTGGTAGTGCATAGGTACAGAGTTTTTACCAAAGGGGATGACAATACACTTTTTGGCATTGATTTTAAGGCCATGGCTTTGACACCAGGTATCTGTCTCAGTGAGGCCCTTTTGCAGTTTGTCCACATCATTAGGAGTTTCGATTATGGCTCCTAGTTTGCAATCATCTGCAAACTTTGTTAACCAAAGACCTTCTGTGTTAGCCTGCACTTCAGAGAAGTAGATACTAAACAGGAGAGGACCCAGGATTGAACACTGTGGTACTCCACTTGTCACTGGTCTGAAGTCGGATTTAGAATCCGCTACTTTCACAGTGTGGGTTCTGTCTGTGAGCCAGTTGGCAACCCATCTTGTGACATAGGGATTTATACCTAGTTTAGTGAGCTTATCTATAATTCCAGAGTGGGGGATGATGTCGAAAGCCTTGGCGAGATCTAAATAAGCTGTGTGAACCATTTTACCCTCATCTGTGGCTTTGGTGACTGCTTCAAAGAAGTCAATCATGTTTAGGAGACATGATCTGCCTTTTACAAATCCAAACTGAGTATGGTCCAGAGTTTGGAGATTACCAATGTCTTTGTTTATGAGTTCCATGATGGTACATTCCATGGCCTTGCAGACCAGGCTCGTCAGGCTAATGGGGCAGTAATTCCCGGGGTCTGTCATGGCTCCCCCTTTGTGGAGTGGGATAACCATCACGGTGCGCCATTCAGTGGGTACAAAGCCTGAGGTGAGGCTATGATTGAACATGGTAGTTAGGTAGGGTGCCAGTTCATTCTGTAGCTCATGTAGAACGCAGCCTGGGATATTGTCAGGTCCCATGGATGCTGTGTTCTTGGCTTTGGAGAGTGTGTTTTTTACCTGTGTAGCCATGATTATAGGAACTTTGCATTATTCCGGTACAGAGGTGGGCCCTCTAGGGGGTGAGAGGGGGGTAAAGTTAGCACTGAACCTATCTGCTAGGATGTTGGCAATATCAGTTGGTTCTGTGTATTTAGTGTCATTGTACTGTAACTCAGAGCAGATCTGAGTGTTCCCATTGAGATTCTTGAAATAGCTATAGAATGCTTTGTGGTTGTCGTTAGAGTCAGTGGCAATTTTGTTTTTGTAACTAGCTTTGGAGGATTTTATGAGGGATCTCAGCTTCTTACTGAGGTTGACCAGGAGTTCCTCCAGTCATAGGATTTTACTCTTTTTTGCAACCGTTTCTTTCTTCTGTTGTAGAGTTTGTTTATGGCAGAGGACCACCAGATGGGCTTCCTTTTTTGGAGGATAACATTTTGGTTCTATTAGGGATAGCATGATCCATGCACTCGTGTAAGTGCTTATAAAGTGCATTTGTGTAGGATTCAGCAGTCATACCTCTATTGTCCTTCTGCATGGGTGTCATGAAGTTTGCCACTTCTGTCTTAAGAAGTGTGAAGTTGGCTTTGGAGAAGTTTTTTACGATGGTTTCTCTAATTGGGGGTGGGGTTGGGATGTGGATGTCTAGGCTGATTAGCTTGTGGTCGGATCTGACCAATGAGGAATAGACCTCTGGTGTGGAATACCAGTTTCCCATGTTGGTAATGACTAGGTCTAGGATATTGCTGCCCCTGGTGGGGGTGTGAATAACTTGATCCAAAGCATTGGAATTTATGAATTCTAGAAAACGCTGAGCAAAAGAGTTGGTACATGAGTAGTTTTTCCAGTTAATGGTGGGGTAGTTGAAATCACCCATTATTAGGGTGTTGGGTTGTAACCTAATACTTTCCAGTGTATCAAGAAATGAGGAGTGGGAATCCTGGGGCATGGTGGGGGGTCTGTAGCAAGCTACAATTTGGATTGCAGTCTTGCCCAGAGTTAGTTGCACTTGGATAATCTTGGATGCATTATGCTGTGCAACTAGCCTGGAGATGTGGATATCCTTAATGAGTATGGACACGCCTCCGCCTTTAGTGCTTCTTTCTGGGATAGGTGGCCGAAAGGTGTGGCATAAATTGTAGCCTGGTAATGCAGGGGTGCTCTCTGGAGCTTTGAACCAGGTCTCTGTCACTGCACAGATGTCAATGTTCTCCATTTTAAGGAGTGCCTCGAGTGAGTGCATTTTGAGGTTTAGACTTCTAGCATTGAGTAGCATTACCCTCAGATTTTGCTTGCTTGTACCTGTTACGGTGGTGAATTTGTAATTTGAACCTTGCTGAAAAAAGGCACTTTAGGGTTGGCAAGAGCCTTAGCCAGTATCCGGAATCCTAAGGGCGACAGGTGCAGGCCATCTCTGGCAAAGCATCGTGGTCTATCGATCATGTCGTCCCAGACAGACAAATACTGGATCCCCTTAGAATGACACCAGAAGCTTAGCCAATTGTTGAAGTCAATCATTTTGTCCTTGTACTGTGGTATCATTCTGGGTGATGGCAGGATGCTACTCAGGGTTAAGGTCATACCTG
This sequence comes from Protopterus annectens, assembly GCF_019279795.1. Lineage (NCBI taxonomy): Eukaryota > Metazoa > Chordata > Ceratodontiformes > Protopteridae > Protopterus > Protopterus annectens. The sequence goes on from NC_056735.1 coordinate 905,413,532, forward strand.
CCTGGGATACAAGATTGGAGAGCTCCTCCATGTCTCTTTTCATGTAGTCCAGGGAGGTACATCTCAGGTCATTCACACCAACATGGAAAATGACGGTGTCATATTTGTACTTATTGTGGAATGACCTGAGTGCATGCATTATGTGGCAGATCCTGGCATCTGACAGGCAGCTGACAGTAACTTTCTCCTTGTTTAGTCTAGTGAGTAGAACATCAGTGTGCCTGACTATAGAGTCACCTATGACTAGAGTGTTGGGTACGTTGTTATGCCTTATGGGCTGTGGTTGAGTGGCACACTGGGTTTGTAGCCTATGTGTAATTGGGGTTGTGTTGGGAGTGGAGTTTGCTTGCGTTTATGCTTTGGATGTCCCTGATGCTTGGGCAGGTTTTTATTGAGAGCCTCCGTGAATGTAGGTGTGTGTTTTGTGTTTCTATGTGTGTATTTTGGTGGTGTAAGTTTTGAGGGACTATGTAATGAGTGTGGTGTGGTACAAGTGTTTACCTTCTCCTCTTGAGTCCAGTCTTGGGTGATGAGAGCTTTGCTTCCAGTTTGGCTATATAAGTGCATCTCTCACAGGTTGTAGTGTTGGGTTATTTCTTGAAGTTTTGCAAGTTACCTCTGTATGTTCCAGTTTCTACTGTTAACATATACATTTGCAAAGGTATATAGTTTATATACATTTCTGTTTTTTTCTAGTAGGGTACACTGTGGACACATCATTTAAGCTCAGTACTGTACAAACTCTGGTCAACACACAATTCTGTACCAGTAGTCTAATATACAAATAACCAAGGGAGCCTGCAGGATTTTTTGCAGGGGGGTGTAAACCCAGAGCCCCCTCATGCAGCCCCTCCACACACACAGCCATTCTAGTGTCACATTCTTGGCTATTTCTCCCCAATTGCCCTAAAAACTGTTCAAAACTCTCATTGTGTATACTGTTTTATGCTTTATTTCTACAATGATTACAGATATTTGGATTTAATTTACTACTTTTACATGAAATTTTATAGCATAAACACTGGTAGACATTTGCTAAACAAAGCAATAGTGTTACAATGAAAACAGACTTAGCATTAAAGCACTCTACATTTGAAACTCCCATTCACTGAAACAGCATTGAAACACATTCAAAGAGAATGCATCTGGCTAGTGGTAGGTTAAGTTTAACTTTGGGCTGTTTTCAAACCATAGGCCCCTTGCACACATTCTTTAGGGTCATGCAAACATTCTTTGATTCACCTTACTGATTGTATTAATTATAATATATAAATTGAATTATATCCCTTGTATAATACAGCAGCACTTGTTAGAGTGTGTTTTAAATTTATAGTTTTGAACATTTTCCCAGTAAGCAATGAAACAAAACATGCGAACCAGTAATGACAATCTGCCCAATTCAGAACATTTCAACCATAAAAGGCCACTCAGACGTCTGCCATTACAATCCACCATTATCAGTCAATATACACAATCTCTGCAGAAGTAAAAGTCATCTGAATAAGTCCACATTAAAGATATCTGAAACTAATGAAGAAGTTGTTGCTAGAAAACAACTTTATATTTCAATGTTTCATCTACAAATTCAGTGCCTGCTGCCCTCAAAGAATAAATTGCCTGCGTTATGTTACATTCCAAAAATGGTAAGCTGGTATATTGCAATAGGAAATGGGTGGCAAGCTGAAAAACAGATTCATAGTTTCTAGGCATCTTGTCCAGAGGAAAACATACTCGGGAATGCAGCACCCCACCCTCTTAAAATACAAAATTGACTTGCTGTGGGACTAGAACCTACAGCCCTCTACATCAAGATGCAAGGATGCTACTTACTCTGTTACTAACACTACTTTAAAATTCTACTCCACAATCATGATACCATTTGGTAAATAAAACAGTTGCACATTTTAAGCAGACTTGGCATAAGCAGCAGTAAACTTTTCTTCCCTTGAAGCTCACAAATCCTTGAAAATTCACTAGAAAATAAATTCCACCTGGTAACTCTAATTAGGGCATTTCACTCTCTCTCACACACACACACACACACACACACACACACACACACACACACACACACACACACACACCTCAACCTCTTAGTGCAAGAAATCTGGACAAAGCCTAAAATAAATAGGGACAGATTATAGATATTGCTCTCATGAACCTAGAAAATTGCTAGAACAGGATTTGCATTAGTATGCATTTTTATAAAGGGTATGAAGTCTAAAACTCAAATGTCTGTTATTATTTAGCAACTTCAATCTTTTAGGAGGAATATGGGGCAAAAATCTGGACATTCTGCAAAAACCTGGACAACTGAGGGGTATGCTACCTCCCTCTTATACATAAATACACACACACACACAAACTACCACCCTCTTACAAACACACACATACAGAACTAACTACTTTTTACACACACACACCCTACCTCCCTCTTACAAACACACACACACACACAGACATACTTCTTACACGCATACACAGACCTACCTCCTTCTTACACACACACACAGACAAACCTACCTACTTCTTACAGACACACACACACACACACACACACACACACACACACACACACACACACACACACACACACACACACACACATGCACCCCTACCTCCCTCTTACAAACACAAACACACACTTGCTGTAACACTTAACTTAATTCCCTTACTTGTCTTAATGTGAACTAAATCAAAAGCAAAGGCAATTTCAAAAAGCACGGTCGAAATTCCCTTACTTGCTCTAGCATTGAATACAACTAAATTGCCTTACCTGACTTGATGTGAAGAGAAGCAAAAGCAATTACAAATAGCAAAATAGCGTGGGTGAGGACTTCCCTTACTCACTGCAGCATTAAACACAACTAAATTCCCTTACCAAACTTGACATTTACAGTAATTTCAAATAGCATGGGTGAAGAGGAACAGGACGTCTGCACGCACAGATGTGATGTGTCTGGACCAGTGAGCTACGGGACCGTTCTTAAAGAAGAACGCCCTTCATTTTTTTTTTTTTGTGTGTGGTCATTAAAAGAAAATGAAAAGAAAATTAATCTTTCGGCCCACCAATTCCAGAGGGGTGCAAGTGCACCCCCTTGCACCTGCTTGTGGGTGCCCTTGCACATAACATTTAGTTCTAATATATTTGGTAACACAAGCAATTGCATCATATTGGTATTCACAAATGACATATAACTATTTACAATATTCCAGATAGCTGGGCTGGCAGTATCTCCTTTTGTTACATTTCTATATAAATCACATTAATATTTTCAAATGACATATACTTATTTACAAAATTCCAGCTAGCTCGGCTAGCAGTATTTCCCTTGTGTCACATTTCCTCCCCCCTTGAAAACTCAAGCTATTTTTTGAAGTGACCCTTCAGAAATGTTGATTGAGAGGTTTGACTATCTGGGGATACCTTACTCATGCCCTGTCTTCAGATTCCAGTTGTCTTTGCAATGCTGTCCCTAGTACAGTGCTGCACTGACCCATCACATGCTTGCAACCCTAGGCTCCCTCATAGCAATTTGGGATTTTCCTGACTCACTCCCCATAGCCATAGATGCCCCTCAGACTCCTCCTGCCTTATACTGCAGATACTTAGCACAAAGGCCTCCCTATCATGGTAAGGTTTCATCATGTTAATATGGTACAATTTGTGCCCCTCCCTCCTGTCTAGGAGTTCTACCATGTAGCTAACATCACTGACCTTCATTAATACCTTGTAGGGTCCCTCCCAAGCTGCCTGCAGCTTGTTGTGTCAGACAGGGATGAGAACCATTACCTGCTTCCCTATAGCATACTCTCTAGCTCGAGCATTCTTGTCATACCAGACCTTTTTCTGCTGTTGGGCTTCTGCCAGGTTCTCCTGGGCCAAGCCCATAAGTTCCCTGAGCCTTGTCCTAAGGTTTAGGACATATGCCACAACAGTCTTCTTGTGAGATTCACACTCACCCGCCCACTCATCTCAAATCAAATCTAGAGGTCCCTTCACCCTATGCCCATACAGCAACTCAAAGGGTGAAAACCCTGTGGATTCCTGGGGAACGCGGGGAACCTCTCTGTAAGCAAACAACAGACGGGGCAAATATTTGTCCCACTCCCTCTTGAACTGGTCTTCAAATACCCATAGCATGGACTCGGGGTGGTCTTTTGATGTTTTACCCCACAGTACTTCCACAGACAAGCCAGCAGGTCTGACATGAAATTGGCACCTCTGTCAGTCAGTATTTTGTTTGGGAAACCTACCCTGCTGAAAATCCCTAACAAAGTATTTGCCACCTTTTTGGCCTCAATGGAGGACAGAGCCACCACTTCAGGATATCTGGTAGCATAATCTGCTACCACTAGGATTTAAGTTTTCTCTGTGGAACTTGGGGTACTCAGACGTCCTACAATATTCATAGCTACCTTCTGAAATGGCTCGTCTATCACAAGCAAAGCATCAAAGGAGCTTTCACCTTTTTTCCTCCCGTGTCTAAATTTTGGCACTGCTCACAGGTCCCGCAGTACCCTGTTACATCTCTAGAAATCCCAGGCCAATAAACATTCTGCATAATACGCCTCTTTGCATGTTCCATGCCCATATGAACTGCAAAGGGAATATCATGGGCTATGACTAGAAGTGCCAGATGCTAGGCTCTGGGCACTACCAATTGCTGTATTCTCTTACCCTCTAGCACTCCTTCATGTCCACTCTCTATACAGTAACCCTTTATCCCAGTATACAGATTCACCCATCCCTTGAGAATCAGGTGCCTCATTAGCTACCTCCCTCAGGCCTTGTAATGTAGGGTCTGAGAGCTGAGCCTGTCTCATCCCTCTCTTAGTAGCCCTTCCCAGCTCCCCTTCCACAGGAAGTCTGGAATTCTCTGACAGCAGTGGCTCACTATCAGCCTGGGTACTACTACTCACCTCTGCCCTTGCAGTCACTCTGTCCAAGGGAGCATCAGTACCCACAAGCAGGTGTGGCTCACCTTCAGTGTCACTGCTAACAGGGTAGCTCCCTCCCTGAAGTAACCACCTCACCAGTCCTGGCTGCAAGTGCGAGGTCTCTCTGCATCTCCCCCAGGCTAGCAGACCCACATGCTTGTCTCCAAGCCTGACTGCATGTAACTGCATGCACACAGGGTACTGCATTATCAAAATCATTCCCTATAAGGACAACTTCAGGAATATCCTCAAACGCACCTACATGCTGGCTTCCTTTCCCACCCTCCCAGTCAAGGTGAACCCTAGCCAAAGGTATGTGGAATGGGGTCTCTCCTAAAACACTGACTGGAGTAGACTGCCTAAGCAAGTAGTGCTCCTCTGTAACTATTGCATGTTTCACGATGGTCAGGTCAGAGTCTGTGTGTCTCTTAACAGTGACCTCTTTCCCATCCACTGACATAGGATATAACTTCTTGTGGTTTGGTGCTCTTGTTGTCTTGAGATAATGTACTGCTGGCATGTTGCCATCCCCACTTGCTGGCTCTCCCACCTTTTTGCTCCCAGCCTTGCCTCAGTGGACATTTACATGCTACATGGCCCCACTGGTTGCATTTAAAACATTTAACCCTTCATCCTGTACATGTACCTGGACTATTGGCTTCCCCTGCTACTGGCAAACTCTATTGTGGTAGTCTGCGCTGCACATCATGGGTTCCCTTAGACCCATGACCAGCACTGGGTGGCCCTTTCCTGTGCAGTGATGCCCTGCTTGCTAGGTATAGGGCTCTCTTCTTCCGCAACTCATCTGCAGTATTGCATTATCTATCAGCTAACCAGATTCTGATGTCCTCAGGCAAAGTGCTAAGGGCTTGTTCCCTCACCAAAAGGTCTGCCAGCCCTTCAAAAGTGGTGACCTGACATCCACTCACCCACATATGAAAATAAGTGCTTATTTCAGCAGTATATTCACACACGCTTTCATCTGCCTTACATCTATGCTCATGAATTTTTTTTTTCTATAAGCTTCAGGTGTTACATTAAAGCACTCTAAAAAACAGATTTTTACAATATTATAATTTAAGCAATCAGTATAAGACAATTTAGAAACAGTAGTTACAGCTTTACCATGGAGTAAGGGGGTCAGGAACCATACCCAGTCCCCTTGGTCAGCATTATACTGTTTACATACCCTTTTAAACATATGAATGAAACTATCAAAAGTATCCCCTCTGTAAATTGTGGAAGAAATTTACTGACCTTTGTTGCTTCTGGGGTTAGGTTGCTCCTTTCCCCAATACCTCCATGACACTGGCGAAAAGTCATCATCTTCTTTTCATGTTGCTACTGCCTCTCTTTTTTCTCAGCCTCTAGACATTGCAGTTTCTCATTTTCCTCAGCCTCTGGATGTCTCAGTTTCTCATTTTCCTCAGCCTCTAGATGTCTCAGTCTCTCTGCTGCTTCTGTTTCCAGATGCTTGGCCTCCAGCTCAATTCTCTTTAACTCCAGATGGATTTTTAAGTCCTCTATGGAAAGGTTGAGCTGTCCATTTTCTGAGAGTTGTACATCTCCAAGGCCAGCCGGGTTGTAATCCTGACTGCTGGTCTGCAATGCAGCTGTGCCAAAAGCTATAATAATTTCTGCCTTAGTCAGGTTGGCCTGCACCGGTCCTTTAGCCTAGTACATCTCAACCAACGGGATATTTGTCAGCTTGCCATTCTCCTCTGCTGACATGCTTGCCTGCTCTCCCTGACAAACTAAGCTAACAAAAAAATAAATAAATAAAGCAATTGTGATGTGAAACTCTGAATGATCACCGAGTTGCTTATTGACAGTACAAACACCTTCAGTGACCACTGTACACAGGCTACAGGAATTCAATATCCACACCACTACAAGCCAATTAATATGTGGTGTGGCTATCCCACAGCTGTCAACCAATTAATAGGTGATGTGGATATCCCACTACTTCCAAACAATTAATATGTAACTGAAATCATTGCTTCCTTAGTCAGGTTGGCATGTACCAGTCCTCAAGCTTCACACTCCTTGGCTAAATGATTCTTTGTCAGCTTGCTATAGTCTGCTGCTGACATCTTTGCCTGCTATCTCTGACTAAATAACTAAAAATAAATAAAACTGTGATGGACTGAAATTTTGTATATTTAACTTATGGCTGTCAAGAGTGCACACCTTAATGACTGTGATGCCCCTGCACTGGCCCAGTAATCAAGAAGCCTCAGTCCTCACCACTGGCAACAGTGGGGCATGTACACACTGGGAGGATGACAAGTACACACACAGTAAAGTGCAATTTCTCTTAAGAGCACACAGAGATCACAATCAGTCTGTGGATGGATTCTCCCTCTTTCTCCAGAACCCCAGTAAGATTCCCCACTAGCACAGCTATAGAATTGAGTCCTTAGCCCGGGTTCCAAGCCAAGTCTGCCCAGCACTCTCTCTGTCCAACCAGTGCTTTCTGTCTCTGCCCAAGTAGCTGGCACACACATACTTTGAGATTTGATTTATACACAACCACAGACATGGGAAAGACTGTCAAAGGTTTCCTAGCTATGCCCCTTTTTGCCCACACCATAAGGTAGTTATCACTGCCTCCAGAGCCCCTTTTCAACTACTTTTAAGGCCCTTAATAAAGGGTGTCCAATCCTACTGTGCAATGTTACTATTAATCCAAATGGTAGTCTGACCAAGACTGGCTATTTAGAAGTGGTCTGTACAGTGTCACCCAATACATATGCAAGTACACTAAGAGCTTAAATGTGTCTCACAAATATCAGCCACAAATATAGGTTTAAATATATTTAATAATAAATAATAAAAGAACAAGGCAATACTCAGTAAATCAACACAGTAACTTCAGAGTTCAACATCACAGGGAATATTTAAAAAAACACTGCATGATAGTCTCAAATAAATACAGAAAACATTTAAACTAATCTAATTATATTCCCATCTATAAAAGTGATACTATTCCCTAAATCCATCTTACAGCAAGGTAAGTGCAGATGGTGATGATGAGTGGATGTTCTTGATAGGTCCAAGACAAAATACAAAATGCACAGACTCTCTCTGAGAGAGCTCTTACATTAATATCAAATATCACTGCTGGGTTAGCTTGGATGACATCACTTTTTGTCACCTGATTTCAATTCCCAGGCCACCACCCTCCATTGTAGCATTTGACTTGTCATTATGATAAAAACATATTTCTCAGATGTTTGCTCACAGCTGTGCAGCTGCTAGGAAGTCATAAAGCAATAAAACACTTACAAAACAATGCAGAAGGCTCCTTAGTTCTAGACATCCTGTCTCCTTGCTGCATGCATTGAAACTAACTTTTGTAGGATGATCATAAAACAATTTAATTTCAACTTATTTTCTTGAAGTTTTGCAAGTTAACTCTATGTGCTCCAGTTTCTACTATACATTTGCAAAGATATATAGTTTATATACATTTCTGTTCTTTTCCAGAAGGGTACACTGTTAATACATCCTTTAACCTCAGTACTGTACAATCCCTGTTCATCACACACTTCTGTACCAGCAGTTTAATATAAACATAACATATAGTTCTAATACATTTGGTAACACAAGCAATTGCATCATGTTGGTATTCACAAATGACATATAACTATTTACAAAATAACAGACAGCTGTGCTGGCAGTGTCTCCTTTTGTTACATTTCTATATAAATCATATTAATATTCTCAAATGACGTATAATTATTTACAAAATTCCAGCTAGCTGGGCTGGCAGTATTTCTCTTGTGTCACAATGACAACTACACACAGGCTACTGAAGTCCAATTAAAAATCCCACACTCTTGACACCAAATAATTTGACATCTGGATAATATCTTACCTAACCACCACCAAATAATCTGACATCTCGCTAATATCCCACCAAACTGCCAACAATAATGTGACATCCTCTACTATCCTGGGTCAGTAACTAAAGAACTTCAATCCTCACTACTGACTCTAATATTAGACTGTCACTTAAACAGGAGTAATGTTTCACAATTTCCCCTAAGAACACAACAAGAGCATGCTCTATAAACTGGACCTGGACTGTTTACTTCCGTCCACCCCTAATTGACTCCTAATTACACACTCCATAGCAATGTGTCCCAGTTTAAGACCTCTGATACACTCGCTCTTAAAAAAAATTGAATCTTACACATCCAAATAATTCTTGGAAAGCCTGAAATAGATTTCCAGCTGTGTCTCTTTAACAAAATAATATGATAATGCTCCCATCAACTAGAGCATCTCTATGCCCTTTCAAAGGCTATCTAATTATTAAAATTAAATATCAAAACCAATGGTAGCATATGACATAAAGCAGCCAGGCTTTCAAAGTGTCCCAGGAATTATTAAAACAGGTATAAGCACTCTCAAACCACTAAATAATACATTGATTGAACACCCAAAATGTCAGATAATAAAAATATTTAATAATGACCAAAATTATTAAAAATATAAAACAGTAATTTCAAAAAGCAAATAGAATTCAATCACCAGGAAAATTAAATTAATACTGAATGATAGGAATCAAACACTTAGAAAAGCTATGACTAATTTAGCTATAATTTCCTATTCAACTGAAGAACACCATCCCTAATCTAAACTAAATATCACAACAAAGCAAAGGGGGCTTACAGGTTTTGGTGAGTCCTTTGGGTATCCACTGCTCAGTACAGCTATAAACTGAACTGAACACAACTGAACAATTAATACAACTGACTTAATCTGTCTTCAACTGTCTTCAGCAGGCTGCTTTATAGCCTAGGTTAACTGTTTCAACTCTTCCAGTTCTTATTTTTATTTCACTCTCTGAAAGACAACAACCAGCTGTTTTGAAAGTTCTGTCCCATCATCAGTCTCTGAAAGTAAACACAGAGCAACTGGAAACATTCAGATGACATCATCTGCAGATCAGCTGACTCTGAAACAGCTTGCAGTTACAATCACCTTCATAAACATGTACAGTTAAACATGTAACAGAACATTGTTCAACTCTTTAAAAAATCCTGTACAAATAGAGCATTAATCAACATACACGGACATATTTACAATATCATATCTAGTCCTGCTGGCATATAATACATAGGTTCATCTAAAATTATGTACAAAACTTCAGCCAGACATGCTAGCAGAGCTGACAGTGTCTAATTTCTTTACATTTCTCTCCCACCATGATTCAAACATAATTTTCAAGTGACCTTTAAAAAACGATGCTTGAGAAAAAATGGTCTGTCTGGGATTACATTAACCCACTCCTCTCCTGGACAATCCATCTGCACTGGCATTATTAACCCCACTGCCATGTTGCATTGCCATGTCATATGCTTGTAACTCTAGACTCCACCTCAGTAACTTGGCATGTTGCTTGTTGACTCTATTTAGCCATGTTAAAGGGTTATGATCAGTGTGTACAGTAAATTTTCTTCTGTAAATATAGGGCTGCACCTTCTGCAATGCCAAGGCTATGGCTAGACAGTCTTTCTCCACAGTTGCATAACATTCTTCCCTAGGTTGAAGTCTTCAGCTAAGATATACCACTGGGTGCTCTTCTACTTCTAAAGAAACTTGGATAAGTACAGCTCCCACCCCATAATTTGAAGCATCTACTTGCACAACAAATTATTTGCTATAATCTGGGCTAGCTAATACAGGGGGTCGTCCCAAAACCTCTTTATGTTTTTAGAATTCCTGCTTACAATCTGTGATCCACACTACCTTATCTGGTATATTTTTCCTAGTTAGGTCAGTAAGGGGTGCAGCTATTTTACTATAATTGGGAACAAATTTTCTATATACCCTGCAGTCCCTAGACATGCTCTCACTTGTTTTTTAGTAACAGGAACTGGCCACACTTGAATAGCTTTCACTTTGACAGGTTCTGGCCTAATCTTACCACTCTCCACTCTATGTTCTAAGTTAGTGACCTCTGCCATACCCATCTGAAACTTGCACTTTTAAACTAGTCTACAAATGCTCGTAACAGTCTTTAATGTAGAGTTTAACCTCTCCACAAGACCATTGGCCTGGGGACTGGGGATGATAGGTGATGGTCTTTAGATGTTTCATCCCACAATGCTTCCATAAACAAGTCAGCAGGTCTGACATGAAGATGGCACCTCAATCAGTCAGTATCCCCCTCAGAAAATCTACCCTGATGAAAATTTCTAGAAAAGCATTTGCCACCTTTTCTGCCTCAATATATGATAAAGTTACTGCCTCAGGGTATCTGGCAACATAATCCATTACCACCAAGGCATAGTTATTCCCTGAAAAACTTGGACTACTCAGGCATCCCACAATATCCATGGCCACCCTCTGAAATGGCTCTTCAATAACAGGCAAAGGAATTAATGGAGCCTTAACCTTGTCCCCAGCCTTGCCAACTTTACGGCACAGTTCAAAAGTCCTACAATATCCTACCACATCGTCTGCAATCCCAGGCCAATAAAAAGTTGGCATAATACCTATCTATGCTTTATTGCCATATGACATGAAAAAGGGATGGCATGTGCTATTGCTAAAAGTGGCAGATGGTAAGCTCTAGGCATTACCAACTGCTGCATTACCTCAATGTTTAGCCCACCTTCAGGAGTCCACTCTCTATACAACAAACCTTTGTTCCAGTATATAGATTCCCCTCTTCCTTGAGGCTCAGGTGGCTCTTTAGCCACCTCCCTCAAGCTTTGTAATGCCGGGTCAGTAAGTTGAGCCTGTGTCAACTCTGCCTTTGTAACCCTCCCCTTCCACAGAAAACCTGGCAACTTCTGACAGCTTTTCCTCACTGACTGTCTGTGTACTATCCCTCACAATCATCCTTGCAGTCACCATGTCCAAGGGAACATCAGTACCTACCAGCAGCTGTGACTCACTTTCAGACTTATTGCTACAGGATAAATCCTTCTCTGAAACAGCCACCACACCAGTCCCATCTTCAAGTATGAGATCTTTCTGGGTCTCACCCAGACCACTGGACCTACATGCCTGTCTTCAAGCCTGACTGAGTGTCACTGCATGCACACAAGATACTTCATTATCAAAGTCATTTCCTGTCAGGACATCTGCGGGAATATCCTCAAACACACCTACCTGCCTGCTTCCTCTTCCATGCTCCCAGTCAAGATGAATCCTAGCCAAAGATATTTTTAATGGGGTCCCTCCCAAAGCTTTGACTGGATGAATTTTCCAAGCAAGTGCTGCTCTTCTTTAACCTCTGCAGACCTCACAATTGTTATATCAGAAGTGTCTCTCTTGCCAGTGACCTGTTTACCATTTACTAAGATAGAATATCCATTTTGGTGATAATTTGGCACCCCTGTTGTTTCTAAACAACTTACCACTGGCAGTTTTTCATGCTCACTTGCTGGCTCTCTCATCTTTTGTTGCTCACCTTGAATCAATGGACATTTGGTTGCTATGTCACCCCACTGGTTACATTTGAAAAATCGATTCCCTAACTGTATACTGAAACTAGTAGTTTCTACTGTTACTGTGTACTCTGTTGGACTGTTTTGACTAACCCCCATGGGTTCCCTTATGTCCATGTGCAGAACTGGGTATCCCTTTCCTATGAATTGGTGCTCTGCTTGCTAAGTAGAGCTCCCCTTTTCTCCCCAACTCCACCACAGAGTTACACTCTTGGTCTACTAACCAGATCCTCATGTTATCAGGCAAAGTACTGGGGGCTTGTTCCCTCACCAAAAGGTCTGCCAGTCCCTCAAATGTGTTGACCAGACTCTCACTCACTCATCCATCTGTGAAAATAAGTACTTAAATCACATACACTTTCATCTGTCTTGTGCCTTTGTTAACAAAACTTTTTTTTTCTCTAAGCTTCAAGTGTTAGTTTAAAACAATCAAGAAGACATTTTTTTTACTTTATCATAATTCAAACAATCTGCATCATAAAGTTTTGACATGGACTGAACAGCTCTACCATGAAGTAAGGGAGTCAAGAGCTGAGCCCAGAATCCCCATTCCTGTATTGAGGAAAGAGTTTACTGACCTTTATGGCTTCTGAGGTCCAGTTATTCCCTTCCCTAGTTCCTCCATGACACTCTTGAAGAGTAAGAAGCTCCACTTCATGCCAGCACTGTCTCTCATTTTCCTCAGTTTCTAAATGTTTGGCCTCCAGTTCATATTGACACTGTTTCTCCTCAGCTTGCAGTTCATATTGACACTGCTCCCCCCTTCCTTCAGCCTCCAGTTGCTTGGCCTCCAGGCGCAGTCTCTCTGCCGATTCTAACTCGAGACATTTGGCCTCCAGTTTATATTGGTGCTGCTTATCCCTTTCTTGAGCCTCCAGTTCGAGTCTCCTTAACTCCAGATGGATTCTCATCTCATCTGAAGAAAATCTGGACTGTCCTGTCTTGGCAGGCTGCACATCACCAATACCAAACTGAATATCCTTCAAAGGACTGGTCTGAGCTGTGGCTGTAACTAAGACTGAAATCATTGCTTCCTTAGTCAAGTTGGCATTTACAGTCCTCTGGATTCATACTCCTTGGCCAACTGATTCTTTGTCAGATTGCTATAGTCTTCTGCTGATATCATTGCCTGCTGTCCTTGACTAACCAACTAAAAAGAAATAAAACTGTGGTGGACTAAAATTCTGTATGTTTACCTTGTGGCTGTCAAGAGTGCACACCGTAATGACAATTACCCACAGGCTACTGGTGTTCAATTAAAAACCCAATACCACTGACACCAAATAATGTGATGTCCAGCTAATATCCCACAGAAAAGCCACCAATAATGTGACATCTTCTACTATCCTGAGTCAGCAAGTAAGGAACTTCAATCCTCACTACTGACTACAATGTGATATGTCACAATTTTCCCTAAGTGCACAACAGGGATACACTCTATAGCCTGGGATTGAACTGTATCCTTCTGCCCACCCCTAATGGAACTCTTTATTACATACCCCAGAGCAATATGTCCCAGTTTAAGACCTCTGATACACGCACACTTAAATAAATTGAACTTTATGCATCCAAACACCTCTGGGAAAGCCTGACACAGATTTCCAAATGTGTCCCTCCCCTAAATAATATGGTAATGTTGCCACCAACCAGAGCATCTACATGCCCTTTCAAATGGGTATCCAAATATTAAAATTAGATATCAAAACAAATGATAGCATATGACCTAAAGCAGCCAGGCTTTTTGAGTGGCCCAGAAATTATCAAAACAGGTGTAAGTACTCTCAAAGCACTAAAGAATACACTGACCAATCAGCCACAGTGTAAGATAATACAAATATTTAATAATGAGCAAAATGATTAAAATATAAAACAGTAATTTCAATAAACAAACAGAATTCAATCACCAGGAAAATGAAATTAATACTGAAGGATAGAAATCCAACATTTAGAAAAGCTATGACTAATTTTGCTATAATTTCCTATCCAACTGAAGAATACTACCCCTGATCTAAACTAAATATCACAACAAAGCAAAGGCAGGCTTATAGTTCTTGGTGAGTCCTTTGGGTATCCAATGCTCAGTACAGCTGTGAACTGAACTGAATACAAGTAAACAATGAATAAAACTGACTTCAACAGTCTTCAGCAGGCTCCTTTATAGACTAGGTAGACTGCCTCAACTGTTCCAGTTCTTATTTTCATTTCACTCTCTGAAAATCAACAACCAGCTGTTTTGAAAGCTCCATGTTGTCATCAGTCTCGGAAAGTAAAGACAGAGCAACTGGAAACATTCCAGTGAAGTCATCTGCAGATCAGGTGACTCTGAAACAACCTGCAGTTAGAATCACATTCACAAACACGTGCAGTTAAACATGTAACAGAACACTGTTCAGCTCTTTAAAACATTCTATACAAACAGAGCATTAATAAACATACAATAACTTATTACAATATCATAGCTAGTCATGCTAGCACAAAATACACAGGTCCATCTGAAATTATGTACAACACTTCAGCCAGATATGCTAGCACATATGGCAGTATCTAATTCCTTCACTTATGTTAATAAATTCATATAACTTTCCCCTTCCTTATCAGTGTGATTTTCAAGCTGGTACTGCCCTACTTACTGACTGTCCTAATAATTTCAACTTTATTCACGTTAAATAAAATTAATCATGATGTGGTACTTCTTATTAAACAGATTATTATTAAACAAAGTTTGTAAATTTATCAAAGATATTATAATACATGAATGGAAATATTTAAACATTAGACCATTTGGCAATCAAAAATTATATTTTGGCATCCAGAAAAAATACATTGTCCAAAACATAATCTATTTTCATAAATTATTGTTAAAAAAGATCACTTTCGTTCCTCTAGACTTCTTCAGGTCTGTGTAAAAGAACCCAAAATATACATATCTACAAAAAAATCTTTCTACAACTAACCAATATGCATATTAAAAACAGTAAACCAAAATTAAAACAAGAATACAACCTTATATGTATATTTAATGAGTAAGTTAAACAAGGAAAAGTACATCGACTTAGTGCTGGCCAGGGTGAGACAGTAAAATATAGTATACTTATAATTGTAGTGAACACTCCATATAAAATAACACTAACATCATTAATTAAATAAGTATAATGGAAAAATAAAATAAAATTAGTCTTTAAACAATGTGGTAATTTTCTAAGTTCCAGTGCCCTTTTAAGTGAACAGTAGTAATTTAGTCCAGGCTTTCTGAAAGAGTTCAGCTTTAATTGCTATATGAGTTCAAAATTTTCTAGTATATTCAGGATATCACCTTCAATCTAGTATCTGGAACTTACAACTTACAACTTGTGTGTCTTCTATGCAGAGAAAGGTGTTTGTCTAGTGATAGTGTTTTTACAACCAAAGCAGATTTCTGCCAGATGACATGAAATCCTAAGCTTAAGTTTATTTATAGTTTTTCCCACATAAAATGAATCACATTCATTGCACTGTGCCCTGTAAATTACTTTACTGTGTGTGTGTATGTATGTATATATAATTCAAAATTGGACACCCTTAGTTAAAGGCCTTAAAGTAGCTGGTGAGGGTTTCTGGTGACAGTGATAACTACCATATAGTCTGGGCAAGAGGGGGCACAGCTAGTAAACCTGTGCCAGCCTTTCTCAGGTGTGTGTGTGTGTGTGTGTGTGTGTGTGTGTGTGTGTGTGTGTGTGTGTGTGTGTGTGTGTGTGTGTGTGTGTGTGCGTGTGCGTGTGTGTGTGTGTGTGTGTGTGTGCACAAATTAAATCTCAAAGAGTGTCTTCGGCAGGGACATAAAGCACTGGTTGGACAGAGAGAGTGTTGGAGGACTTGGCTTGCAGCCCTATCTAATGACTCAACTCTATAGCTGCGCCAGTGGGAAGTCTTAATGGGGATCTAGAGAAAGAGAGAGGAACCAGCCCACTGGACTGACTGTGTTCTCTGTGTGCTCTAAAGGGAAATTGTGGTTGATTGTACTTGATGCAGAGAGCTGCATCTGGAAAAACTTGGTGTTTACTTATTATCCTCTCAGTGTGCATTCCCCACAGGTGCCAGTGGTGAGGATTGAGGCTCCTTTATTACTGGCCCTGAGGTGGAGGGTTGTCACATATATATAACAACTTACGTATACACATATATTAAAAGTGATGCCAGCTGATGTCCACAAACATTACTTACCCATGTAATGTCTGTGTATGGATAGCATCAGACAGCTGCAGCTTCAAAGCACATGACTCATAACCGCAGTAATGTCAAGATATGTGTGGAACCTGTAGTATATGAACAAATGTGTAAGAAGATAAACTACCTGCACATGTGTGAGTGTGTGTGTGTGTGTGTGTGTGTGTGTGTGTGTGTGTGTGTGTGTGTGTGTGTGTGTGTCTGCATGAACATAATAAAGCTCTGTGCTAGCACAATGTCCTGCCATGTAGGATAGGTGTGAGCTCTGTGTGGTAGAGTTGTCTGTTTAGTGTCATATCTCCCCACCATGCAAACTGCCTCTGCCAAGATTTGCACTGCCTCTTCCATATCCCTGTTTCAAAGCGGGAGTGCTACATGAACATGAACAATGTCTGTTGGACAAGCTCTCCTCACAACTAAATCCAGGAAATATACCCCTGGCCTACCACAGGTGGGTGTGGACACCTCACTTGCAGACAAAGAAGTGGAAGTAGTGCCAGTACAGTAGAATTATCTGGCACAGCCATGTTTTCTAACAACAGAGGATGTTGTGACTCTATGAACATGTGGATGCCAGCCCTCCCCCAGCAGACATCCCATCACAGACAGTGCCTGATCCAGTGTATCACTCATCCTATCCAATGAGTTACGGATACAGACGAGGCAGTCACACAATAGCAAATGATAACACAACACTGTGATGTATTCAGACTAATTTGGAATGCACAGCAAGAACTAACATATGTGCAGTAGATCAATAGTGAATATTTAAAATTGCATACATATTAAAATTCCTTCTTCAGCGCATATTGAAATAAATTCAAAATATGAACATATAAGAAGTTTGTGTAGAGAACAAACATCACTTATGACGTAGTGCAGTAATTTGTAGATCAATCTCCTCCAAGTAACTATCAATATTGCTCTGTATGCAGTCTCCACTCCTTCAACTTTCATAGCTACACTATTACCTAACTATAGTGTAGATTTAGTCCTCTGAGCAATGTGAACATGCAAATGAGGAGCGAGATCTTTAGCATCCATGAATACTAGAAAAATTGCTTGGTGTAGGGGAAGTAAACATGGTATAACCAGCTACATGATGGCATGAGCATGCCCTAGGACTGCAGGGAGGAGTAATGGCAATTGTTAGCTACTAATGGCTTGCAAATGTAACTGATTGCTCTGACTGCAACAGCAAGCAATACTGAAATGATTGTTTGCTCTGACGTGTTTGTATCATCCAGAGTAGCCCTACAATAAAAAGTGTAAGCACCATGAGAGCTGTGAAAACAACCTTAAAAACATTAATGTCCTTGTACTAAGACCACAGTGTCCATCATCTGCTTAAAATCTGTCTAAAATACTGATCACCCATATTATACATTGAATCAATGATGCAAATAAATGGTCATGAGATTATAGGTTCATAGGTTGGTACTAGGCTATCAGTCCTAGGGCCTATACATGCCTAGCCATAACAATTACCTGGCTATTTCTTCCCACACTATTTACTTCCCCGGACCACTGTCTAGCAGTACATTTCTGTAGTTAAGCTGGGCTAACTAAGAGGGGAAATGCAATGAAAATAAAGAGAATAAATATATGGCAGTGTTGGCAACCATAAATTAAAACGGTGTGGGCTATTATTAGCATAAAGTGTTTGTCAGTATCACATTAATCAAGGCATGTTCAAGAAAATGAGAAAGGAACCATTTCTGGTCCTGTGTTGGTGACAAAGAGGGGTAAAAAACAGAAGAGAGTATGTGTTGTTACTGCACTGGCTTGAGGGGTCATTTCCAGATTGTGTGCCATCTGGCAGAGTACATGCATATTTTCTGAATGTATTTTCAGGTTGTTGCAAACACAGATCTAGGAAACTTCACAGTCCTGCATTTTCATTATTTTACCCAGATATTTGTTAATATTGACAATGTGTTTTTTTTTTTTTTTTTTTTTTTGCTTTTTATTTGTGTGGGTTTTGTCAAAGTGCACTGAGGACTGGCAGTATTTTGAAACAGTGAATGGGAGTCCATTGCCCAATGCACATATCAACTGCAAAATTTAATCTGTCATGCCACCAGTAGCACATTTTGAGTTGCACAGATGCGCTTTGCTACAGCACTCTGAACAGCAGTAAGAGAAAAATTATATATCACATCTGAATATCAGAGTAGTACATGGGTTAAATGAAATGATTCTAAAACAAGAGGAAGTAGAATGTAAAGTTTGAATCCAGCTTAAACCCCAATGCAGCCTGGAACATTTGCAGCAGATGTGAAAATGCAGCTTGTGTTTTGCTGTGTGTAATATAAATTGATGTACAGTTTTTTTTTTTTTTTGGGGGGGGGGGCTGTGTAATTTTCACACTGCTTAGCAGAGCACAAACAGAGCTCACAAGTGAAGCAAAGAGTGACCGATTTAATTTCTGTCATCTCCATTATCACAAACAGTTTTGGCACCAATGTGATGTATTGCAAATGAGTGAGTAATGTGCACATGCTGTATACCTGTTTCTGTGGCTGAAGCTGTAAATGCAGTGACTTTGGCCCCTTAGAGTTTCTCTGAGGTTCAAACCCAGAGAATGTGGAAAGTATTATACCAGATGTATGATTTACTTTCATCAGAAAATCATATACTTTTTTCCTGTTTCTTGCCTTGTGAGATGGATGTCAGCAATCATGACAGTACTGAGTGGCAAACAACCACATACATAACTGTTTCTTTGGCACAATGTGTAAGTGCACTGACTTTAGAGACAGAACACAGGTGATTCAGGCCTCAAAAGCCATTTAATACTTACTGTTACAAAGGGTGTCAGAATGCAGTTTCAAGCAACAATTTGTTTAGGAAGGTAACCCTACATAAAAAATGGCTATCATAATCATGGTTATTGAAAGAAATGTCTCATTAATACTTTGATAGATACATTTTTATAAGTAACATATCTCAAACGTGATTTACTTATGAAACACAGCTGAATGTGTGTATAATTGTTTAAGCAGAATAATTATGATAATAAATTAACAATGCACTTGCTTATCTATGATGGGTAGAATACGTAAGCTAAAATCAACTTCTCTCTTCACATAGTCCAACTATGTTTAGGACAGTATATGCAGTGAATTATGTATGTATCATACCCCAACCTGTATTAATCAGCTCATGAAAATCCATCCATCTAACATACACTCAGAAATAGTAATGATGACTCTTTCATGACAATGCATTTCACATGACTTACTAAAGTCACACAAATATCTGATGTATATCTCCATTCATACTGAATGCAGTTCTTGGTAATGAACATGGCTAAATGGGAGTTCTTCTGCAGCACTAACAAATAGTTGCCTTGATTGAAATTTATTAATTATTTCTTCCTTAGGTTCGAGTCCCACATTGGTCAACTAATTTTTTACAGTGTGTATGTCCAGAACAATAAATGCCAATTCATCTTTTTTAACCTCCAAAACACCAAGGATAACATTAAAAGCCATTGATCCTGCCAGTGCTAACAATCTGAAAAAGTATGAAGAGGCTGAGCATCGCACATGGCAAATCTCACTGCCATGTTTCACACCTTCATTGCTGTTTAATAAAATAGCATTCTGTTTGTTCGCAAATGCCTGTCTGTGCTTACCATCACACAAATGCAGTTGGCATTGTTGTGTGTGTTTGCACAGTAGTTGTTAAATGTGAAACTGGAATTTGAACCCAGTTCATACTTAGATTTGCTGCTTGACTTATGCAGCCATGGCTGGTGTGGGAGATGATGCTCCTAGATTTAGAGCAAAGAAGTGGAGTGTTGAGGAGTCCAGGATTTTTGTGGCAATCCTCATGAAGTGCTACAGCTGTAGGCTGCTGCAGGGGGATTGTCTGCAATGCAACTTGCATTTGACTCACAGGATAGAATTGTTAACACTACTATAGTGACCTGAAATGGCAACATGGTAAGATGAGTTTAGAATTGCTGATATCCATCAGTTGTATAAGTATACTGACCCATCTGTATTAAATGACAAAGAATATAGTACCCAGCCAAGACTGTTATTCAGTATGCTTTTATGCTTTTTCTTCTCTTCTTCTGTGATGAACTGCTGCTGAGGATATTGCAGCACACCATAAGGTACACCAACAGAGGTTAACTCATCTCAGACTGGCAAGGGGTACGTATACATCAGGTCTTACGGTAAACCTAATAACTATTATAATTGTATGCAGTATGAAAATACTATAATAAATAGGTGTATTTATGATATCATAGAAGTACAGTTTATTAATGGTGCAGCAGAGAAAGACCTTCCCATCCCACCTGGATGTGGCAAAGGTGCATAGACTGGATAATCATAACTGTGCATTTTTTGAAATTATAAAGTCACTTGATATGCCATGGATCTAATTCTCTCTCTCTCTCTCTCTCTCTCTCTCTCTCTCTTATTTTGTCTCACCCCACCTCTTTTCTCTAAATTTATTTTTTGGGGGGATATTGTCATCATACCTCTCAACTGTCCAGATTTTTACAGAATGCCCACATTTTTGCCTCTTATTTTTGGTCTGGTCCTCATAAAAATCTGTGATTTTCTGCCATATCACTGGGATAATCATAGGAATGAAGACACTAAAAAAAAATACATACATTTGATTTTCAGAATTCAAATCTTTAATACAAAGCCTGTAATTCTGTCACTGTTCTAAGTTTAAAAGAGCAATATTTAAAATCTGCCCCTATTTTTGAGTCATTGTCCCCCATTATGTCAGGCTTTGTCTAGATTTCTTGCACTAAGAGGGTGAGAGCTATGATTGTCATACATTTTTTCCATACAAAAACTGACATGCAGCACAGAGAGGTTCACCAACCACTATGGTTCAGCCTGCCATCCCTCCATAGATTGCAGCACTGACACCCAACACTTCAGGGTCCCAAGCTGTTAGTGTTGCTTCCACAGGCTCTGCCCTACCTGCCACATCTGTATCAGGTAGCTCTTCACTGGAAACGGGTGCACTGGTACCCTCCAGAAGTAGTAGTAGAAGTAGTGGTTGATGGGGTGATTTTGTCACCCACAAAGAGCTGACAGGGAAGGTGGGGATATAATGGAAAGAAGCATTGGTGCCCTAATCTGCCATGTAGAAAAAGTGCTTCATCACATTTCCAACATTATGCCATGTTGAGCACTGACACAGGAAACTGAGACAGAAGACAATTATGACAATTCTGAGTGTAACTACTAGATTCTCGCTATTCTCAGGCTTGACATGGGTGTGCCCTCCAATGTCTTTTACCTATTCCCAAGCATGGTGTCCCCCAACCTTTTATGTCCATCACCATCTTTGTCAGTCTTGTTTGTCCTGTATGTCTGCACCTGCTTCCTCACCTGACCTTTGTATCTGACCCTCATACTGCATTCCTAAGCCCCTCCCCCAGCATTCATCTCTTTTTTAAAAATTAAAAAAGTAAAAAATGGTCACCTGTCCCACAAAAATATAATGACCCATACATAACTCTCCACTTCACCTATCTGTCTTCTTGACACACTTGATTTGGAACAATGGGCTTTACATCACTCTGTTGTTGTCACCTACCCTCGGTGTGGTGACAATCCAAATTCAATACATTTTCTCTACCCTTCTACATTTATGTTGTGAAGAAAATTATAGCTATAGTTGTCTCCCACTACCTTCCTGCAAATTCCTTTATTCTTCCCCCCTTGTCCTCCCCTCTGCTTGCCCCCTGCAGTTCACCACTTTCCTGTCAATCCCATTTTCACACTTTTCATCTCATCAAGAAATAGAATCACATAAAACACTCATGGTCAGAAAACCTTCACTTTTTTCTTTCAGCATTTGTGCAGACTTTGGCATTGCACACCGATGCGAAGTGATAGTGAATGGTAATTCATGTCCTATGTTAAAACCTGGTTAGTTGTTACCATTACCAACAGTAGTCCAGTTATCCTCGTGCAAAAGTACTTAAACAAGCTGTGCTTTTGTAATGCAAAATAAAGGCAGACTACAAGAAATCATTGGCAAAAGTTACTGTCACGGTTATTTGACTATTGGCTGTAGGTAAGTGCAGCATTCATTGTTGAGTGTTATCATGAATCAGTTATCTGGATATACATTTTTGACTATAGCATCAAGGGTTCAATTCCAGATAGATGTCACATTATTTCTTACTGTGATATTCTACTTCTGTATGTTTCATGACACATATCTTACTTTTTATCCAGTTAAGCATTTACCAACACATCCATGACCATAAGGACAATTCTGTAAACAGCCCTTGTTCTATTCATGACTTCATCAGGTTTAACCTGTCCTGCAGCTTCTTGATAACCAGAGTCATAAGTTACTAATACAGAGCATGATAGATTAATAATGAGGACACACCAAAAAGATGTGCATTAATTAAGCAATAACCGATGACATGGTGTGGTATTTTAAAGATTTACCCATGGCTAGCATGATTTAATCATGAAGGCGAAGCACGAGTGATTAAATAAAGACAACCGTGGGTAAATCTTCAATATACCACAAACACGGAGTCAGTTATTGCTGTTATGCAATGACATTATTTAAGAAAAAAATACATGCTTTTCTTAAATGATGTCTTTGTATAATGGCGCATTACTGTTCTTCCACTGATGGTGGTATACTGCTTCCTTGGGCTGATGTACTGTGCATGCATATGGGACTTGCATTCCTATGCATACCCAGTACATCAATGCTTTGAAATGGAAGCAATGGAGAAAAGAAAGTCTCTGTTGCTCCATTTTTTTTTTTTTAAGTTTTGGACACTTTATACCAACAGAAAAAAAGTTTGGGTGACTGGACCTTTTGTCGTTGGTATATTGTGGGATTTACAATGGGCATTCTGGCAAATCAGCATGCATGTTTTGGAATATTAATGGGGGAGTCGTATAATGACCCATAACACCACTCTTTCATAAGTGTCTGTATAGCTGTCTCTATCTTCACCCCTTCTCTCTCACCCCTTTGTACTATTGAATATTCATTAGGCTGATGGATGTAAATGTCATGTTATGGCATTTTCAGACTGCCATTACTCTGGTGAAGAATGATACCCACATCTTCCATTGGCAGAATATGTTGTCACTGTCCCTTCAAAGGTGTGATTTTGACATATTTGAAGTATGATTTCTTTGGTGGTGTGGAGAGATAGTAATTAAGTCTGTAAACTTAATTTTTCAACTTAACAAAGGTTTGAATCCAGCATTAGGCGAAACTCTTACTGCCTGTTTTTATGTGTCTTTCCTGTAAATAAGTTGCCTGTGTATTTGTCTAAGCCCTTTATGTTTGATCAGTTGTAGTTCTCAGCATCTGCACAAGGCCTAGCATGAGCAGCTGTACTAAGTGCTCCTAAATGTCATTGTAGGTATCATTGCAAAATGCAGTGAGTGTTTGCCTTACACTGCATTGTACACCCAGTTAACTTGTGATTTCCCATGCAGCATGTTTTGTGTGTATCAGGTCTAAAAGATTATTTCAGTAGGTATTACATGCACATACAATTTGGCCAGGCAACATATTTAAAATGCTCATTCCTAGATATTCTTAAATTCACAATAAAAAGTTACTAAAATAATCACATTCTGTAAAATGACCTGCTTACTGAAGTCAAGCCCTTCTTTAACTCTGTTTTTTTTTTATTTAGCTCAGAGACTTTACACCTTGTGCCACAGATAAAGCTAGGGGGTAGGTGAATCTTTACTAAGTATTGTCCAGAATGCTAACAGCCACATATTGCCACTAAGCCTGTTTGCACTATATAAGGCAAACCAAATTAAAGTCTTTCACTTTTTCCTTTAGCAACTGCGGTGGTGGTGCTGCGGTAGCGTTGTCGCCTCACAGTTAGACGTTGCCCATTCGATTCCCAGTTAAAGCGTCTACTGTGTGACGACATGCATGAATGGGCCTTCCTTCGTTGAAGGTTGTGCGTTAGGCCCGGCAAGCCAGCATGTAAAACTCTACTGCCAATCATTAGCGGACCGGAGTTCCGCTGTGGCGACCCCTAACCGGGAAAAGCCGAAAGACACACACACACTTTTTCCTTTAGCAGAGACCACTGGTTGCTTGCAGCCTAATGTCAAGCAAATGTGGAAGGCAAGCATAATACTTCATTTTTTGAATTGGGCTTTGGAGTTAACATGGAAAGGTATAATGCAACATGTGAAGCAACAATGAACAACACTAAACGCTGGTACTTCACAGTCCCATTTCAACACTTTGCCAATATCTGTGCAAATACGTTTCTCAGATTTGGAGCAAAAATAAGTATTGCTAATCCCAGTACGCCATGACCAGGTTAGCTAAACTAGCTCCACATGGGGAGGCCATGACCACACCTATCTTCTGAAGAAAATATTTGTTATCATAGGTCAAATAGTTATGGGACAGGATTATATCTAATAGTTCCCCTATGAGTTGGATTTCTGAACAAGAGGCTCCTTTTACTCTCATCATAAAGGTCACCCACTCCACTGCTTCTAAATGAGGAATAGAAGAATAAAGGTCCTTAACATCAACTGTGAGGAAATTATACTCCTCTCTAAAAGTTATTTTGTTGACATTCTCCAGGAAGGACCATGAATCCTTGGAGATCTGGGTTTCACTTTTGACATATTTTTTTCAGAATATCAACCACTTTAGCACTAGCGTACATAATGCTATTCCTTGTGTTCACTGGTGGGTGCATAGGAGGATTGTGTAAGTCCTTATGGACCTTAGGGATTCCGAATAAAATGGGAATCCTGGGGGCCAGCATAGTGAGATAATTATATAATTCAATGTCTATTCTTGCTTTGATAAACATGTCTTGAATATAAGACCTAATCCTAGAGTAGCCTACGTTAAGCTCATTCCTTGTTACCTCTTCATAGGTGTCAGTGGAAACTATTTCAGTCATTCTTGTGATATAATCTTCATTACTCATTACTGCTAAACCCCCACCCTTGTCAGGTTGCATGATTCTAACTGGCAAACTGCACAAGGACTCCAATAAAAATTGTTCCTCTTTACTGATGTTAAAAGGGTGGGTAGCCTGCAAGTGGGATTCACCCAAAGCGTGATGTAAATCCAACTCGCATAGTTGATCAAAAAGTGCTATTGTTGGATGTAATGGAGGATGGTAAATACTAGGCATATGATAATCACTACTCATACCAGTGTAATCCCCCAAAAGTACATACAAATTAAATTTTCTTACAAACATTTTGAATTCATTGAGAGTCTTAGTAATGTCCGCTTGTCTGGAAGGGATAAAGGAAGAACCCTTTGCTAACAGTTCTACCAGGTTAGGAGGAAAAACAGTCCCTGAATAGTTGAAAATTTTAAAATCAGAGTTAATGTTGTAAATAACCTCACAAAGACGAGGCTGGACTACTGTAACAATACTACAATCCATACCTAGTTCCATCAGTTCTTGGTTTTGTTCCGGGCTTTGCAGCCCAGAAGAGGGGCATGGTTAGAGCCTCTGTTCTGAAAATCCACCTGTGATGACTGATTGTGGTTAGAGTTGTTAGCCAACTGCTCGCTCCATTGTACCTGTTCAGGCAATGGTTCCTCAACATTCTGGTTGTTATTGTCAGTGTTCCTGCAGTTTTCTCTATGGGGAGCCACCCCCGTAGAACCATTAGGGCTGGCTAAAAAGTTTCCTTGTGCTGGAGCTGGTCTTGGGTAAGCTGTACCTTCCCTGTGATCCCTCAAATCACGATTTAATTTCTTGACTTTGGCTGTATTGATTTTGGTAACATATTGGTCTATGCTACTAAAAATCCATTCATAGTCAAAACGATATCTATGAAAGTCTATATTCTTTTTAATGTTGCCATCCAATGAACTAGTTTCCCCAACCAGACTGTTGGCTGCTTCCTGGTAATGTTTACACATTAACTCAAGCAGCTCAAACCCGTGTTTATCAAACAGACTAATAAGGTCAGAATGGAAAGAAGACCCTTCAGCTAGACCCGTTGGATATTGCCAAGACCTTAAGTTTTTAGGAATTACCTTCAGCCATTTACATTCTTGAAAATAGGCTATTTCCAGCTGGATTTTCTTCAGCTTGACCAGTTTTTGGTCAAACAGATGTAGTTTCATTGACAAATCCACACTAGACTCAACTGGTTCTTCTGGTAAATCGTTGAGTAGTGGTTGGGAAAAAGTAAAAGGTCTTCCAAGCCAAATATTCAAATCTAGAGACCCAGTAAATCTGGTAGAATTAGACTGATGACTTCACTGTTGATTAGTTCCTTTGTTTGGCATTGATGTGACTCTACTAACCAAGAGAGTGCCATCATTAAGTTCCGTACTTCGAACCTGTTCTGACTGAACAGTTGTAGTGGTACCCAAAACTGTTGGAGGTAAACTAGAAGTACTCGGCCCTGTGTTACTAGGTAAACCAGAACTATTCAAATTAGCTGGGGTTTGACTAAGCAAAATCTGCTGTGGCTCAGTTACCTGGTCTAACCTGGTCAATACATTGTCCACCTTCTGTGTGAGCATTTGGATTAACAACGATAAATTGCTCACTTTATCCACTTCTGAAAGCACTGGTGCTGAACACAAAGCTGTTTCCATGTCCACAAAACTCCAAAACACAAACTCAAGAAAGAACGATAAACTTCTCTAAACTCACACACATGGAATCCGCTCAGGCAAGCCGACCAGTAGTACACAAACACCATACACAAGTCGAATAAATCCAAAATGCATTTAATATACTATAACATAGAATTTAAGCACATAAAAAAGCTTTTCATTGAATTGAATAAATCAACTTCCTCAGAAAATAGCCTACACAGGAAACAGGGGTTTAAATTTCCCTCCACCTAGTCACATGATTGCTAGACAAACATTGAAAGGCCACCTGCATAGTGGCCCCTCCCTAGCTTTTCAAACTTTTAAAGTGATACATTCTTTTTGTTACAATTTCATAGTGCCAGATAGCAACAGCAAACCACTCAGTAAAAATATCCTACTTTAAAAACATTTAAGCATCAATAAAATGAATAAGTAAATGAATAAAACAAAGCAATGTGCCTAGTTTACTTAACCTGTTGCTTTGCAGTCATAACAAAATTTATCACAAATTAAAAACTAAAAAACTAAAAAATCAAATGATACATTAAAAATTGGTAAATCCTTTCATAGATCCTATGTGGTTCACATGCACTCAGACTTCTTCTGTGAGGTATGCGTATAATAAACTTGTATGTAGATTCTATCAGTCGACTTGTAGGGTACTCGAATACAGGAATGACTGTCATCTGTGATTCTGTGATTCTTCCCCTTACTGTGCAGAACATGCTGCACATTCATATATGAGGTATATCTATACAGTGTGATTGTGCTGTGCAACCACTTGTTAGCAGAAACATGAAGGTAATACACAATGGTGATGCCATCCATTGAAATTTGCAGAGTCACAATTGTCAAATGAATCTGTAGTTGCGCTTGTGTTTCAACATACTTTCATAATCCTGTAATGTTAGCCCCCTAGCTCCAATACTGATGTCACTGCTTATGGTTATTGTAGAAGTTGTTAGCAGTGTTGTCACCCACGTGTGCTATGTTAATGTGTAGATGTTGTTTCCTGTTACAAATATTTATTCTACATTTCCTTTGGAAAGGAAACAAACCTGTTTGTGGTGAAAATAGAGATTGTGATGTAAAATCACTTCTGTTGTTCACATCCATGTTCTGCGAGACTATTCACATATGAAAGCAAAGCAACAAAAGAAGATCTCAGACAGGTAAAGTCCTGGTCAGACCAGTTTAGTCTTTCAGGTTCATTGTTAAATTCTAAGTTCCAGCAGCTTGTTGCTACAGGTATAAATCCCTTAATGACAGTGAATAACATCTTTTTGTGGTGTCCTGCATGTCTCTTTTTTTTGAATGACTGCTCTGGTGCAAGATTAGAGGTAGATGAGGCTCAATGACTAATAGGATAGGAAGAGATGAGATAAAAATGGTGATGTATAAGCAATCAACAATAAAGTCCCCAACAATAGATGGTGTTCCTGTGGATGTTTGGAAGCTAGGAGGGAAACTGATAAAGATTTAGAAGGTTTTGTTTAACAGCAGTTTAAGAGGAGAGGCACCAACTTCCTAGAAGAAAGTGATGGTGACTGTAATACCTAAAGAGGGTAAAGACCCATCAAATCCAGATTCACACAGGCCCATTCCAATTCTAAACCATGATTATAAAGTGTTCATGTCTATAATGGCTAAAAAAATGACAAATGTGATGCCAAAATTGATAGCATGGATCAGTGTAGTTTAGTGGAAGGGAGCAAGCATTTGACAACATTAACAGAACATTGATGATCCATTGACAAGCTGAATGTAAGAAAATATCACTGTTGTTGGATCTTGATGCAGAGAAAGCATTTGATAGAGTAAGCTGTGAGTTTACGAGCAGGGCAATGAAAGCATCTGTATTCCCTGATAAAATTATAAGGTTGATTAGGAGAATATATGAGGGATCAGAGGCAAAACTTAGAGTGGGCAAGTTCCTCTCTGATAATTTCTGTTTGAGCAGAGTAATCAGGCAGGGGTGTACTCTTTCTCCTTTGTTATTTGCACTAT
Organism: Protopterus annectens; assembly: GCF_019279795.1. NCBI lineage: Eukaryota > Metazoa > Chordata > Ceratodontiformes > Protopteridae > Protopterus > Protopterus annectens. Next base: position 905,442,748 of record NC_056735.1, read on the forward strand.
ATTCAGAACCATTATTAAAGAAAATAAGAGACACAGAAATTCAAGGATATAATCGATATGGTAGTCAAGAAAACCTGACTCAGTTTGCAGATGATATTATTTTATAACTGATAAAACCAGAAAAGGACACTGTAGTGTTGCGGAACATTTTGAGGCAGTTTCAAATGTTTTGGGGATACAAAATTAATGAATCTAAAACAAAGCAATAGCTGTAAATTATGTACCCACACATGAATTGGTTCAGCAATATCCATATTTATAGGGACTTACTAAAATGAAGTACTTAGGAGTATGGATTCAAAGGATTCTGGTGTAGCAACTAAGGATCTGTGAGAAAAGTTTAAACAAAAGATGATACAACTGAGAAATTGGAAACTCTGTTATATGCATATGGATAACAAGATACAAGCAGTTAAAATGATTTGAGTTCATTCAGTTTTATACATGGGTCAGACATATTTTTATCAACCAGAGGAGAAGTTGTGGATAGCAATTAATAAACAGCTGAAGGATTTTATCTGGGAGGGAAAATGACAAGAGTCAAGTGGGATAAGCTGACTCTTCCAAATGAACAAGGCAGTTTGGGATTACCTGATTTGCAAGGAATTTCAGAGCTACACAGTTAAGGCCCTTATTCATAGCACAAGCAGAAACATGTAATTCAAAGTGGAAAGGGAAAAAGATGAAATGGGGGAAGCTCAAGAAACAAGGAAAGACTGAGATTTTGGATACAAATCCTTAAAGAGAATAACAACCTTGCAGAATGTTATATTTATAAAGCAGCAGAAAGTATTCTAAGAACTAAGCCAACACAGGAATGCAGAAAGAAGATTCTGCCGATAGGGATGACTGCAATTAGGGATACAAGGATGGAATTTATTGGAGAAAACTGGTAAAAGAACCAAGGTATTGCGAGCAAACAATTAGAGAGGAAAAGGTAATAGAATGGGCAAAGGACAAAAATTGTTTGGACTACTGAACAGAGATGGCCTTCCCTGTCAATGACTGATATCAGAGTATAGGCAAACAGACAGAAATAGGAAGATCCTAAGTGAAAGACCAGCACTGGTTGAGTTTATAGTAGAATTTAGAACCGAAGCTGCTGTTAAAAAAGGAATAATTAATAGAGCATACAAAATATTGCATAACTATAAGAATGACTCAGAGAAATGTAGAAAGGTGTGGGAATAGAGACTGGATAAGCAATTCACAAAGATACAATTAAAGGGATATATATATGTCTGCCAAATATGCAACAAAGCCTAGAAGATTTAGGATCTTTGCTTGGAAGTGTTTACATAAGTATTTTTATACCCCAGATAAACTCCAAAGAATTTTCCTTAGGTAGATAGCTAATGTTGGAGGTATGATGGGTTAGAAAGATGTAACTAAGAACATATTTTCTGGGAGTGTAATGAGTTGGCAGATTTTAAGGATTCCATGCAGACTGCTCTGTTAGAGATATTGGGTGAGCAAATTGGTGTGACTGAGGAAATGTTTTTTTTTTTGTTGTTGTTGTTGAGCTATGATACAGAATCAGAATGGCCTACACATAGTAAAGCCTTGCTGAGTCTAATTATTCTGGTTGCCAATAAAGCAATGACTAGAAAATGGAACTCACACTCTAAACCAACTTTACTGAAGTAGTGAACCTAGTAAGAGAGATAAAACAACTGGAATTGGGATATTTAGAAAACGGTAGGAGCACATTACATAGAAAAAAGGGAACTGTGGGAACAATACATGCAGAGGATGAACAAGGTTTTAAAGAAGGCAGGATTTGAATGAGCTATGCAAAGTTTAACTGACAATGACTGGACAGATTATAAGTAATGTCTAATATTTGCAACTACAGTTATGTTAACATGGTCTCTGATGTATAATGTTTGCAACTAAAATTATGTCAGTATGGTTCATTTTCATTTATATACATGTGTTATTGTGTATGTCATATGTGATAATTTAATAAAGATGTTTCTTGTTAAAAAAAAAGAAAGAGTACTCTGGACTTTATCCACCTAAGATCTTCTTTTGTTGCCTTGCTTTCATTTGTGAATGGTTTCAAGGAACATGGATGTGTACAATAGAAGCGATTTTCCATCACAGTCTCTGTTTATACAACAAACAGGTGGATTGCTAAATTCTAGGTTCCAGAAGCTTGTTACTACAGGTATAAATCCCTCAATGGCAGTGAATAAAATCTTCTTCTGATGTCCTGCATGTCTCTTTTTTCTTGAAAGACTGCTCTGGTGTGGCAAGATCTTTATGCACTTGAGATCTTCTTTTGTTGATTTGGTTTTACTCGTGAATGGTCTCACAGAAAATGGATGCATACATTAGAAGTGATTTTACAGCACAATCTCTGTTTGCACCACAAACAGGTCCATTGCTAAATTCTAAGTTCCAGAAGCTTGTTGGTACAGGTATAAATCCCTTAAGGCAGTGAATAAAATAGTTCTGTGGTGTCCTGCCAGTTGCTTTTTTTCCTGAAAAACTGCTCTCATGTGACCAGGACTTTGTCTACCTGAGATCTTCTTTTGTTGCTTTGCTTTTACTGTTGAATGGTTTCATGAAAAATGGATGCATGCAATAGAAGTGATTTTATATCACAATCTCTGTTTAGACCACAGACAGGTTCATTGCTGAATTCCAAGTTCCCGAAGCTTGTTGCTACAGGTATAAATCCCTTAATGGTGGTGAATAAACTCTTTCTGTGGTGTCCTGCAGATCTCTGTTTTTCCGAAAAACTACTCTGGTGTGACCAGGACTTTATCCACATGAGATCTTCTTTTGTTACTTTGTTGTGCATAATTGTAGGCAGGTTAGAGACATAGGGCAGAGGCTTTGTTTTTAAAGGAATTTCTGTCTCTTCCACAATAGAAAATTGTGGCTTCAATTTCTTAACCTCTGACGCTGTCTTAAAAAATGCAGATGTCTCTTCTAATGAAAGAACTGGGGGGGGGTCCTATTTGATTTGATATCTTATTAGCTCCTTATCACAAAAAAGTTTTTCAGGTACACATCTGACACTGAATCTCTGACAAAGAAATGGTGGCCTTAACAGTGAATGGAGAAGTCCAACAATTCAAAAAGTGTTTATGTCTTCTTTTTAATGCATTTATCCCTCTTTTGAAGTACAACTTTATTTAACTTTGTTGATTTAGATATGTATGTTATTTGCTTATATTTTCTTGCCTTTGAGTGATAAAACTATTTTCTGTTTTACCTGCTCCATTTTGTTCTGTTTTAAAAAATCTGCCTGGCCTGGTGTTTTTGTTCTATGTGAGAGATAGACATTTAAATTAGCTAAGCTGCACATTTCACATGTTTTTTCATTGGTCAAATTATTTTTGTGATACTTAAATACACAGTGAATTTGTAAGCATTTGTCTTTTTCTGAAAATATGTCAAGCCTGCCTAAACTAAAGCACTTTTGGTGATTCCCTGCTGGGTGGGGAAAGTAAACCTGCATTTTCTTTTCTGTGAATGATAAAGCTGCATTCTGTTTTACCTGCTAAATTTTGTTTTCTTTTACACAGTAAATTTCTGGAATTTTTTTTTTCTGAAAGATTTCAAGCCTGCAAAAACTAAAGTATTGCTTCTCCCCTTCATTGATCTGCTTTTTAAACCTGGTGATTTTAAGTTGCCTACCTCTACTGTAAATTGAGCTTAATAAGCTCCTCCTTTCATACACTGCTGTTGATATCTTGAATTATTTATATGTCTTTGCTTGTGCTTATATTGAAAAAGTGTTTGGGTTTTTTTTTTGGTTTTTTTGCCTTTCATTGTCTGTTCTACTGATTTACTTTCCGCTGAATTCATTATCTAACTAACTTTTGGATAAAGTATTGCATTTTTACACTCTAACAAGCATTTGTTTTTACATTAAGAGGTCAGTGGATTTTCCATGTGGTACACGGGCAGGTAACCTGGTCTGTTTAGGTCAGGGCAACACTTGAGATTTTTGCCTGTAGTTTTATTGGCTGCCAGGCTTATTAGTCAGCTTATCTTGTTTTTAGTGCCTTTATAAACTCTACAACTGAATGGCTCTTGGCTCAGTTACACAAAACAAAGACTTCTATTGAATAGTCACAATGTTGTAGTTGTTACACTGCTGCATTCATATCTTTAAGTTGGGTCTATATCAGTTCACCAAAATGGCTGAAGTTCGAACACCATAAGTTCGAACATCTAACCACGAAGTGCAAAAACATTGAAGTCTTAGAACAGCGATTTTTTTCCCAGCACACCAAAAAAAATCAATCCACACACATACACTTAAAATCCTACAACTAACCCGACACTAAACTGTACATACACTACTATCTATCCACTTACCTTAACCTAAACCCTAACCCTAAGGGCCGTCACTATCACACACTCACCTGACCCATGCCCTAACCCTAACTCACCTATCTCACCCTAACCCTAAAGTCTATCATCATCGCACACCCACCTCACCCGCACCCTAACCCTAACTCACCTAACCCATGCCCTAACTCTAACGTCCACACAATCGCACACTTAACTGAACCCGACCCGTAACTTCCCACCACAGTCCTGATAATCGCAAAACCACAGAAAAGGCCCACCAAATTCTTTCCCTGGGAAAGAATTTGGTGTTCCACGGCTACGCGATAATCAGTGTTCAAACTTCACAGTTCGAACATCTGGTATTCGATCATCAGCCATTTTCACGGTCTGATATAGACCCCTTTAAGTTAGTCTGTGGTAGCATTTCACTCTGGACACTCCTTTACTCTGTTTTTATATTAGGAGGACTGGCCTTATTCATGTAGCGACAGTAATGGCTTACCTGGTCTGTATGTGCTGGGAAGCACACAAAAGCATTCTAAGTATCTTTTTGCATTTCTATTATATACTGTGACTGTACTGTAGCTGTTTCAAAAAATGTATTGTCTACTAATGCTTTAAGTAGTTAACTGCACTGTATTACATTCTATCTGTTAGTTGTAGGGCTGTTGTAGGTAGTTTACGTGGTCTTATTACACTTGTGCTCCAAACCAATTATTCTACATTAAGAAGATATTTTTCTGAACCCTTGTGGCAGAAGTGTACTGATGTAACCTGCAGATTGCTGACAGAAGGCTTATTCTGTGCTTTATTGATTGGTAGTTAGCTTAAAACTTAATTCTGATTGCTCATATTTAAGCCTCACCCTCATGTGGTGCTGCCCTTTGTGGACCAGTAAGCAGTACCCTTGTATAGACACAAAAGCCTAGAAGCTCAGTGTTTCTCTAAACAGCTCAGTGAAACAAGCTTTTTTGCTGCACTAGAAGCAACTCAGTTGTGCACTGAGCAGTGTTCCCTTATTGATCAATCATAGCCTACACAAAGTATATGTCCCTCTTGCAGTCTCTGCACTACCAATACAGTCCTGTCAAATTAACATGTTCCCTTCCCCAATAAAACATACAGTAAGAGCCTGCTATCATGGGCTGGCAGTTTTCCATCATTTTCCATCATCTCTCTGGCCAGCCTGATATGCATGGGTATCCTGAGCCAATGTAGCAATTGTCTCATGTATACTGGCAACAACTTACTCCTGAAACATACAAATGCTTTATGTGAGAGATGTAGTTACACTATGAAATGAAAGGCAAGATTCTCACACAATAACAGATTGAATGCCTAACAGGTTGTCAGCAGACACACACTTTGCATACTAAATAAGAACATGACACATAAATCCACATTTGCAAAGGTACATTTGCAAAGATCAGATGTCTCCCAAATGGAAACCACTTACACATAACAATGCAAAAAACATGTAGGTAAAATAAGCAATTAAGCTTATGAGCAACCCAGTGCAGAATAAAGTCTCCAGCATCAATCGAACGAAACTTAAATGGCAAGAATGTTGAGTAGTAAAAGGTCCATAAATTACTCATTCTTGATAAAATCCAAAATGTTTTATTTGAGCACAATAAATAGGTAAGCGCTTTCGCCAAAAGGCTTCCTCAGACCATTAGCAAACAACAAATCAAGCCATTGCCCGCCTTTTATATAACAGCTTAATGACTGAATAATTAAAAATTGGTGACATCACCAAAAATTAAAAGTCACATACCAGGCTGGTAAAAATATATAAACATATATATATATATATATATATATATATATATATATATATATATATATATATATATAACATTGCCCTTATACAGCAGTTTGATATTATCATCATATATTTAAAATCACATCCTAAACTAATAGGAGCAAATAAACATATATATGTGTATATAGAACATTGCTGAAACCTTACTATAAATAAATCAAATAGTGCTTGTAGAACTAAAAATAAATGGATTATTCTCCGAGTTTAAAAATATGTATACAATTCATCTAACAATTGGTCTCCTGTTTTTCGAGACAGGTTTTAAAGGGATTTTATCATTCACACCTGGAGTAGCATGTGCCTTAAGTTTAATAGTCCATTTTATCTCTGTTCTTTCAGTATAATTTCTGACATCTCCCCCCCTAGAACTGGGGGTGTTTACCTGAAGGATCATAAATTTAAAGGTATGCAAAATGTCTGTTTCCAGAACATGTTTGGATAAAGCATTGGTACTAGACTTAATACGTATTTGATAAAGGTGTTCTCTTATCCTGTCCCTGAGCCTTCTATCAGTTTTACCTACATAGAAGGCAGGACAGCAGGTACACAATGCAAGGTAAACGATGTGTTCAGTATTACAATTAGCAACAACATCAACCACAAAACATTGTGATGTGACTGGATGGGCAAACATGTTGTAATTATAAATATAAGAACAGAAACTACAATTATTACAAGGAACAGTGCCTTTACTGTAAGAATCATTACTAGGAGCTTCTATGTTTTTTGGATAGCACAATATTCTATGTAAGTTCTTCTTGTTCTTAAATGTAAATTGTGCATCCTCACCCACAATTTCTTTAATTTGCGAATCGACAGTTAAAACCCTCCAGTGTTTATAAATAATTTCTTTGACATGATTAAAGTCATGTGTGAAAAATAAAGAAAATTTCTGTGCAGCACTCACATTATTAGTTACTCTCCCTGAGTTATAATTACTAGAGTACATATTTCTACCATTATCAGAGAAATATGGACAAGCTCTATCATTCCTGTACTGTTTAATACTTTAAAAACAACTAGAAATGTCATAAGTATTATATGATCTAGCTAACAACCTCCATTTTAAATCTGTTAATTCATTTTCATACTCCTCGTGGGAGGGGTTGAACCTGGAGGCTCTGGTAGCTTGCCCTTTAATAATACTGTTAAAAACAAATTTCGGATGCATGCTCCATCTATGTAACAAAGTGTTCCTATAACAGGATTTCCTATAGACACTAGTGTTAAGTTTACCATTACTCAGTCTCTCTATATATACATCCAAAAAATTAATCCTATGAATAGATTCATCTATAGTAAATTTTAAATAATTTGTAAGTGAATTAATTTCTTCAAAAAAAGCATTCAGTTCTCTTTTGCTACCTGTCCACAAGAGAAAGAGATCATCTACAAAGTGTCTGTAGAAGATCACAAATTTCTGAAAACTGTGTAAGGAAAATAAATATTCCCTTTCCCAAGTAGCCATCACTAAGTTGGCGTAGCTATTGGCAAAAGACGTGCCCATAGCTATGCCATCTTTTTGTATAAACAAATCGTTGTTAAATAAAAAGTTATTATTCTCCAACACTATTTCTAATAAGAAACACAACAAATCTACTTTGGTAGTTGCAAATTCAGTATACTATGTAAGATACTTGTGAATACATTCTAGACCTTCTTGATTAGAAATGACTGTGAAAAGTGACATGACATCTAATGTCACTAAAAGATAAGGGAGGGTATCTTCTATTGAGTCCATTTTAATATAAAGGTCTAGCAGAAACTGTTTTGTATCTTTAAGGATGAAAGGATTCATGTCAACTACAGGCCTTAAAGCATTTTCAATATAAATCGAAATAGGTTCAGTGACCCAACCCCTGCCAGCCACAATAGGTCTCATTGGGGGGTGGGCTGGGTCCTTATGTACCTTGGGTAGGCCTTGAATAAAAAGAAACTTACCAAAAGATCAGACGTCTCCCAAATGGAAACCACTTACACATAACAATGCAAAAAACAAACACAACACATGATAACATACACACCAGTGTCTCAACAAATAAGCCCATAAGACATAACACCACAAAACCTAAAGTATTTGTTATAAGTAACTCCATTGTGAGACACACAGATGTTTTCCTCACCAGGCTGGATAAGAAGTGGATAATGGTTAGCTGCCTGTCAGGTGTCAAGATCCATCAAGTCACTCAAGAACTCAAGTCACTCAACCACAAGTACTGGTATGCCTCCATCATAGTCCATGTGGGGGTGAATGACTTGAGATGGACCTCACTGAACTGTATGAAGAGAGACATGACTAAGCTCTCAGATTATGAGTCACAGCCAGGTTTAAGCCTAGCCTTAAGCAGCAGTCTACCTTCTCCAAGGATGATACCAAAATAGAAACAAAAAATGATTGACTTTAACAATTGGCTTAGTTTCTGGTGTCAGTCCAAGGGGATCCAATAAATGTCAGGTCATGGTCATATGGTCAACAGCCATGGTGCTTTGCCAGAGATGGTCTGCAACTGTCTCTCTCTGGGCTTTTGGATACTGGCAAAGGCATTAACCACCCATATTGTGCCTTTTTTTGGGCAGTGTCAAAATAACCCACCTCCCAACATAACAAAATAATCTCTAGATAAACTGAAGGTACAGCTGTTTAATACTAGGAGTCTAAACAAGAAAATGCACTCCCTGGAAGCAGTCCTCACTTTAGAAGATGCTGACATCTGTGCAGTTGCTGAGACATGGTTCAAAGTTGCAGAAAGCACTCCAGCTGTACAGGGCTACAATGTCTTCCATACATTCAGACCACAAACTGAGCATGAAAGAACCAAAGAAGGCAGTGTAACTATCTTCATTAATGATAAGTACACCTCAAGACTTGTCAAGCAGTATGACTGTCTTGACCTACTCCATGCCCAATTAAGTATAGGCAGAGCCACCTACCACAATATAGCTAGCTATGGGTCCCCACCAAGAAACAAGAAAAGCATACCGCATACATGGACTTTCTGGAGTGACTTGCCATACAGCTCAACACCTTGCTCATGTGTGGTTTTAATTATCCTACCATCAATTGGGAAACATACAGGACCACAAACATTCTGTCTCAGAGGTTCTAGGACTTTGTCAATGCAATGCTCTGAAACAGCTAGTAAGCACACCCACAATAGGCTCAAATGTCTTGGACTTAGTACTCACTAACATGGGACAGCATTGCACGCCCCCATCATGGGATGTCCAACCGGGTAAAATCGGTCCATTAATTAGTTTTGTTCAACATAATTATAATACCAGATATCCCATCAAGCTCAAAAATGCTTAAGAATTTTTCTAACACAAATTATCTCCTACTAAGTGATGGTATAAGTAGTATCAAAGCACCCTTGAATGCAGATAACATGGACTCCTATGTGGAGGTTTACACCAATACCTTGTATAACCACTTCAGCAGTTGCATAGAATTGACTTTACCTTAACGGATTAAAACTCAGTCTTGCCATAAAAGAAAAACCCACCCTGGTGGACCCTAGAAAAAACAAGAGAAAGAAACTAATGTACATGAACAAGAGGGAAATGTCTCAGCAAAGGAAGAAATCCCTCTCTAGCTTAAACAAATTAAAGATTTGTCAAATTCTGTAAAGCTAAGTACAAAGCAAAAACAGCATCCCTAGCTTAGGATAATCACAAGGCATTCTTTAAATACTGCTGAAATCTAAAAAGGAATACCTAGCTATGTGCTGAAATGTCTGTGGATGTACCACCCATACTCGTCTGGAGGTAATAGTCAACCCACTAGCTGACAGATTTGGAGAAAAGTTCACCCTCCAGTCATCCCCAAAAGTATACCTGCCACCATTCATCAGCCTATTATCACAATTGAGAAGGTTATCTCTGCACTCTCCAAAGCCAAAAACATGGCGTCAGTGGGACCAGACAACATCCCAGTTTGCCTTTTAAGCAACTTAATCATGACCTAGCAGACTCACTTGGATCTCTTTTTAACCACAGCATAAGAACTGGCTGTGTTCTGGCAGAATAGGGGACAGCAACAGTAATCCCTCTGCACAATGGGAAGACCATAAACTGACCCTGGGAATTATAAGCCCATAAGCTTGACTAGACTCATTTGCAAGGCCATGGAAAAATCATTATGGACCTTATTAACAAGGATATAGCTAATCTCCAAACTCTGGACCCAACCCATTTCAGATTTGTTAAAGGTAGATCATGCCTGTTAAAATGTGGCTAAAATCTTCAAGAAAGTCAGCAAGGTCCTGAATGAAGGAATGACAGTGCCTTCCACCTATCGAATTACCACCATATAGAATTTCTTCCTTTCTGGTGAGTTAGGACATTTGTGATGCTCAAAACAAAGAAAATAATTCAATAAAAGACTCAGCAAACCACAATATGAAAGGCAGCTTCATGCATGCGTATACCACTGAATTTTAATGAAAGACCAGTGATAGTATCTCACTGGGAAAAGACATATTTTTTGCAGCTTTTGGGTGCAGACTATACCAATGCTCTGGGTAAAAACAAAATGTTCGATATGTAAAATGGCAATCTGCAAAGCAGATTTGATAAGAGATTCAAAAGAGCAATCCCCGGGCTTCAAAAATGCCTATACTAAGTATACACTAGGTGTACACCATTCTGAGGGAACAGACAACACAGGCATAACTCATACCTTCTTCCTCCTAATTTTAGATTTCCTCCTGATTTTCCTCCAGCTTTAAATATTGACAGGGATTAATAATTTTACCACAAAGTGTAGACTACAAGGACACTTACTGTAATCTTTTGGAGTGACTAGAAAGCACAAAAAATGTGTTAGGGATGTTCATGAATACATATTGTGTACACACAGTGTTGGTGTTATTGAATATGTCCAATGTTTTCACTACTGAAGAATAGCCATATAAATGTAGTGCCAGATTTATACACACCAACGTGTGTTTTATACTGAAATATTATGCATGGTAAACTTCATTTAAAGGTCTGTTTTGTAAGAACGGCAATACACCATGGCATGGCATTATGTGACTTTTTCCTCAAACAAACTAAAATTACCAGCTTCATCCTTATTGCTGGAATTATTAAGAGATGTTTGAACCTGGGTGTCATCTTGCCCATAATCAAATGAATATCACTCGCACAAAAATGGAAATCAGTACTTCATTATTAAGGACAGCACACAAATTGAAGTGTTATATTCTGTGTTGGTGATAAAACCTGCACACAGTATGTTTTCAACAGGTCTATATCAGATAATCAAAGTTTCAGAACTTCGAACACCATGTGGTCAACCCCATATGATTGAAGTTCTGAAGCATCAAATATCCGATAAAAAAAAGAAAGAAAGAAGCAAAAGTAACTGCTTTAAGCAGGGGGGCAAGCTCCCCCTGCATCCCTCAGGTGGGGGGCAGCACCCACCACACCCCCTGATACTTAAATATGCCAACTCTGAGATTGAATTTCAGTGCAATATAGTGCGAAAACAGAAGATTTCCATTTCCTACACTGTAGTGCAATATCGGAGCTGGTATATTTAAGTAACGGAGGCTGTGGGGGGTGAGCCCCCCTGCTTACACCCTTTTGTTTTTTTGTTTTGTTTTTTTTTTTCAAAAATGTTTTTATAGGGGTTCAAGATTTTACTACTTCGATCACTAAAGTTCGATCATTAGTGATTCGAAGTAGTAAACCTTCGACAATCTGATATAGACCTGCTTTCAACTACTCACTTATTACCACAAACTAACAAAACCATCTCAACTGCCCTTAAGCACTCAAGAAAATATATACACCATTACTGAGCTAAAAACAAGCCAAAGTTGTCTTCAATTCTATACAGAGGCAAACACTTCCTATAGAACTAACTTACCCTGCACTCAAGCATCAAACATCACCAACAGCACAAACTAAGCTGCATGCTCATATGGTATACAGACTCTAGCTTTTGTCTTATATAGGCACAAGAAGTCCTTGTGTAAGACCAATCCTCCAAATTACCCCCATGCATAGTCTCCGAGAATATATAAACCTAGCCACTGCAGATATTTAAACAGAGCTAATACTTGACCATCAAAGCAATGACAAAGGGGACAACACTCATTTTTAAAATGTTGTCCTGTTTTGTTTCTTTCTTTTTTTAAGTTCATATATAAATGTTAATATTCTTGTATTTTTTTTTCAGTATCAGACCCACAATTATTTTGAGGCTAATCAAATATTGAATTTGTCCTTAAAAGAGTAATAGCTTTAATATTCCCAGGCACACTTCCTGATGGCATAAAGTGCAGTGTGCAGTATTGGTTCAAGGACTCAATGAATCTTCCTTGGAATCAAAGATTAAATCCACCACACCATTATGACTACATTTTAAGATTTAAAGTTAAGTAAAACTTCTAATACTATTCAAAAATAAATAGAAAATAGTTCAAGTTAAATTGTTGTATTTATTTTCCACACAACAAAACTTATGTATATTCTTATTACTGCATCTCATTAACAAAATTTAAAATAGTTGCCACTTTCTTAAATAGTTTAATATGACATGCAAAATCTTCTTTGTTTTTATACCATATATAATAGGGTTTATGGCTGCAGGCAAACAAAAATACAAAACTGAAAACAAGACATGAACATATGTTGAAATCTCTTTTTCATAAAGTGATATGAATAATGAAAAACTTCCTGTTGTATAAAAAAGTGCAATTATAAGCAAATGTGTGCTGCATGTGGCAAACAGCTTTTGGCGTACTTCCTTTCTTTGATGTTTCAATACTGTTTTAATGATTAGGTAGTATGACAGAACAATCAAAAGTGCATCCGGTATCCCCACTAGAGCAAACAAAATAAACAGATACAGATCACTGAGAACTGAAGAAACACTTGCTTTTTTGATAACAGACATATATTCACAATACACATTTTGTATTTTAATGGAACCACAGTATTGTAATGCTGCAGCCAATACTGGTACTGGTAATATAATGCATACACTTCTAACTATAACAATTAAGCTGCCTTTTATTATAAATGTATTTGTCACAATGGATGAATATCTCAAAGGCATACACACTGCAATATAGCGGTCATACGCCATCAGCATTAACATGGATGACTCCATGGCTCCACTAAAGTAAATAAAGAACATTTGAAGAAAGCATACATGAACATCTATATTTCTGACATCTAACCATAGTATCATTAGCAGCTTAGGAAGGAGCAAAGTAGTTGGAATGAGATTTATGGCAGCTAAGATTGAAATAAAAATATACAT